>NW_026692919.1:0-185541 GCF_021218885.2 Marmota monax
AAATCTCTGTCTTGGAAAAGAATACATAATATTTGTTTATTCATATGATTCTTAATGAGTTCCCTTATGTGACAGGAAATTTGCTGGACTTACCCACACATTAAGATTCATATATTACTCAGGCCACTAGAGATAAGTGGAAATGTTTTATTTTTCTGTTTATCAAATAACTTTCTAGAAGAGTACATGTGTACATAAGCATTTCTCAATCTCAGTGTTGCTAATATTTTGGAACAAATAATTCCTTATTATCAGAGACTGTCCTATGCCCTGGAAGATAGCATTATCTCTTGATTTTACATACCTGATCTCAATAGAAGCCCAGTCATGAACATTAAAACCAATTTTAATGGTTTAAATTGTATATTATTGTATACTTTTCACTTTTCACAATATTTCCAAATGCCTCTTGGGGATCAAAATTGCCTCACTTGTTAGTCTAATTAAAGAACACCAGATTATAATATATTGTTAGGAACCAAGATGAAAATTTTCTCAAAATTCTTCAATAATGACAAGACAGCTTTGATACACAGAGAAATTACTCCTCTCAGGAGAGACAAAATGAAGGTACCCAAAAATGATTAAAGTTTACTTATTAGGATATGAAGAGAATTAGATTTAAAATGAATTGCAATACACTTACAGTATTCTTTAACATATTCCTCTGAGACTATGCAAAAATTTCTGAGGAGAGCAAATAGAGTGAAAGTAGATGCACTATAAAAATTCTAAAAGAGCAAGTCACATCAAATAATTGAAATAATAAGTGACAGTGTATAACTACACGGGTATACTGCATTGTTGGTTTGCTTTTGGGAAAAAGAAAAAAGTAAATTGCAAAATACAAAGCTGTCCAAAATGGCACCAATGTCTATGATGTGAATAGGAAACTACAAAGAAAAAATCATCTAAAAAGGTTTAAAACTCAGATTCATATGAAAGTTGCATCATGTCAAATACGTCATACAAAACTGCAGATGTCTTTATGCCAGAAGTTTATAAACAAGGGAAGAAGACTGGAAGTTTCTTAATTTCATCAATTTAATTAAATTTCTTGGAAGTAATGATGCTAAACTATTTTGCATATAATATTATAAGACTTATAACCAATTATAATAAAATTCATGTATGCTTTCATTAGTTCTATCTCAATGAAATATAAAGTATATGAACAAATAATACACATTTATAAAAATACAGCTCAATGTGTTACTCATTCTAGTAAACATAATATGCCCTATTTTAGATTATTATTGTATACTTTTCACTTTTCACAATTTGGCCATTATACTAAAACCTCAAGATATTTTTTGTTCAATCCTATATATTCAATACTGAGCAAAGTAATTAGTTCATTAGGTTGGAAATGTCTCCCTAATGTGGAATGTGTAACTCTCTGGATATATATGTAGTAGAGACACTTTTAGGTTAAATGTTATGTACCAATGCAGAATTGATTGCTTCCCAATTGTCTAGAGGGAGGTTTGGAGAGTTAATTCACAGTGTTGGAAAAATTAAAGAAGGAATAAAGGAGGAAACTAGCACTAAGAAGAAAATTAATTCTGTTCAAAGGTTTGGGGTATAAAAAACAAAAGAAGGATCTGGGTAATATGTTAAGTTGTAAGCACATTTATCAATCATCCTCACAAAGAAATCCAGACTGAACATAGATACTAATAGAGCTGTTAGTATTAAAATACACCTACAAATTACTCTTCCTTTTGAAAAATGAAAAGTAATATCTTTGCCTTAGATCAGGTAGAACATAATGATTCACTGCAAACAAATATAATATTGCAAATGCAACTCATTTTGAGTCCTTGTCGTAAATATGAGAGCTTCCCTTCGCTCTCACTTTCTTCCAGTGGGCCATTTCTCAGGAGAGAAGGGAGTCGCTGGGCTGTTATCATGTGGGGAGGAAATGAGTTTTCCCTAAAAATGACAGTCATGTGAGCAACGCCTCTTGGAAACAGATCTGTAAGTCCCAATTGGGGTTTCAGATCTCTGCAATCCCAGTCCACAGTCTGACTAGTATGGAATGAGCTGCTCTGCTCTTTAACTGACATCAGAGTCAATGCATAGAAACTGAAAAGAATGTGTTTTTGTTGCTTTAAGCTACTAAGTTTGGGTTAATTTTATGCAACAAAAATAATGCAATGAACGAATCAGACATAATGTTCCTATGCTCATATATGAATACATGACCAATGTAATTCCATGTCATGTTCAACGACAAGAATGGGATCAAAAGTGTAATGGGTCTCTCCCCCTCTCCCCCCTCCTTTCTCTTCTCTTCTCTCTCTCTCTCTCTCTCTCTCTCCCTCCCTCCCTCCCTCCCCCCTTCTCTTCTGTGACTGGCTGCCACAGTCCTGCTAATAAAATCTCTGACAGGTAAAAAAAAATTGTGTAATGGGTCGTGACCCATGTACGTATAACATGTCAGAATACACCCTTCTGTCATGTATATCTAAAACAGCAAATAAATAAATAATGTGATGAATCACAGATATGTAAATGAAATTTGAAATCAATTTTTTTTGTTTACTGAAAGAAGGTATATGTAATAGGATGCAGAATTTTAAATGTATTGAGCTTCAGGTAAAGCAATATACAAAGCATAGGACTATAGGTAAAAGAAAAGATTATGGTGGTGATGGAGAAGATGCATTCACTAACACGTAATTAAACCAAAAGTGGAGTATTGATAGATCAAAAAAATCATCATCGATGAAAATTCTTTTTGAGTAATATTGAAATTGAAGACTGCCAATGAGTTAGTCAAATTCTAAAATTTTCAGAGACATGAGGGAAAGAAACTTCAAAGGAGTGATGTAGTAGAAATCAACTCACTTCAAACAGTTAAAAGATAAATGGAAGTTAGAAATTGGAGACAAAAAATACAGATGACCTAGTATGTCTAGATTCCTGGTTATGAAGGTGCTCCATGTGAAAGACTTTATGGAGTAATAATGAAGAGGTAAAGGGAAAAACATATCCAGTATATAGTTGATAACACAGATCTGGACCTTAGAATTCTGACTTGTGTGATTCACTTCATCATAGTGTTAATGTATTATATGGTAGATAAACCTTAAGAAAATGAAATTCTTTAGGGACACTGAAAAATTTTAATCTTCATTTATTACTTTCTTATTTCTAACAGGATAGGGTGGAAAATAGTTCCCCTATCTTTTAGTTAAAAAAATATGTAGTGCAGAGTGAAAATAATTTATTCTGGGCCATTAAAATAGAGTCCTGACAAGGAAGGGACAAGAATTCATGGGGACATGTGCCACATTTTTGTTATCTTATGTGAAGGACACTTAGACTTACATTTCTTGCCTATTGTGAATAGTGCTCAAATAAACATGGAAGCACAGATATTCCCTCAACATACTGATTTCATTTCTTGGGATACATACCCAGTAGTGAGATGGCTGGATGAACTGTAGTTCTACTTGTTAATGTTTTGAGGAACCTATTTATTGTTTTCCATAATGGCATGTTTTAATGTTCTCAACACAAAGAAATTCTAACTTTTTGAGGAGAAAGATATATTTCAACTGGATTTAAACATTACATAATATGTACATTTATTGAAACATCAAATTGTATACCATAAATATGTATAATATTTATGTTACATGTATGTTACAATGAATTTAATTAAAAATCAGTCCATGTTGAGTAATGCACATAAGTAATCATGATATTTTGGGGGATGAATTAAATGTTTTATATACTGATATTCCTCAATACTGAAAAAAAAAATGAACAAAACAACAAAAAATATGCTGCCACTTCAAAAATTAAAAAAAGTTCATGTTTACTTTTGTCTTAATAATATAATGTGACTTTTACCCCTCAAAAATGTTCATTTGAGTCCAGTAAATGTTAGAGTTTAAAAGTTTAATGAACCCTGAAAAGCTCATTAAACTTTAAAATTCCATTAAGTATTTGAATTAGACTTATCAATGTGACATTCAGACAGATATTTGAATCTTTTTTAAGATTTCTCATAGACATAGTCTCATTCTTGAAACAATAAAACCATAGATTCTAGCAAAATATTACTTACTTAAATTGAATTAATAGACATTATACCAATGTTGAATAGATACATCTTATTAGCAATAAAAAACATATTCAATTTAACTAAGTACAGTATTTAATAGAATATTGTTTTCTAGATAATGCTTTTCAGAGAGAATAAGTTTCAGAGAGAGAGAATTCATACATGAATATAATGTCATTCTTGCTTAAACTAAGAGTATTAAATATTATAATTCAAATTTAATGTTCTTGTAATCACAAAATATATTCTGTAAGACTTCAATATTCTGGCATGATTATTACTTTATGGCTTAGCTCATGGATTATCTTGTTTTTCTTCCTTTTCAAAAAAATATTAAATTACTTTCATTTATGAAAACATAAATTTTAAAAAATGTTTAAAAAACATATATATTACATGAAAACATAAAATTTTACATATTAATCAGCAAACATTATGTTTTGATGCATAAACACATGTAATATTTATTTATTTATTTATTTTAAATAAATGATAGTGGAATGCATTACAATTCTTATTACACATATAGAGCACAATTTTTCACATCTCTGGTTGTATATAAAGCATATTCACATCAATTCATGTATTCATACATGTACTTTGGATAATGATGTCTATCACATTCCACCATCCTTGCTAAGCCCCTGCCCCCTCCCCTACCCTTCCATCCCTCCCCCTTATATAGAGTTTAAATGATGTTAATCTTAGCTATCACCTTATATAGCTACCATTTCTTTATGGTAAAATAATTCAAATAATCTCTTCTAACTTTTGAAATATACAGTAAATTGTCATTAGCTATAGTCACCTACTGTACCATAGCAAAACAAAGTATCTTACTTCTATGTATCTTTAACTCATTGATTGACTTTTCCCCATCTCCTTCCTTTCCCATTGTACTGAAGCTCTGGAAATACCCATTCTAATCTCAACTTCTAGATTAACTGTTTTAGATGCTATATTTTAGAACATGTGCCAGTTTACTTCATATTACATAATGATCTCTATTACCATCCATGCTGTCACAGTACTACATTCTTTTTATGGCTGAATAGTGTTCCATTGTGTATATGTACCAAGTTTTGTTTTGTTTTTAAAATCAATTCATAGGTGGAAAGGCTCTTAGGTTGTTTCCATTTCTTGGCCATTATGAATAGTGATGTTCCACCCCACACCACTTTTTTATAGTTAGATAACCTTAAAAATAGTGTGTACAATTTTATTTACATAGAAATATATGTGACCTGTAAAGAGCTTGTTTTCCAAAACTTAGCCTAGCAATGCCTGCCTGAGGGCTAAAACCTGGTATTCTCCATTCCCTCAACTTTCTCGCTGTCCCATCTCTTTCCCAAGCAAAATCCTAACATTTTCTAAACATTCAAATTTCCAGTAAAAGGATGACTTTTTCATTAGACATTTTCTTATAGGTACCTACCACCTAATCCAAGCTTCCTGGTGCACTGCACTGTGTTCATAACCTTTTGAAACAGTTAATTTCTCAATTTCTATATTTTTCTAAAACAAGGTAAAGGTAACAGGGTCAGAAGGGTCTTTCTCTTGGAAAATTAATCCATATATTATGCCAAGTAGATTGTTCACTTCCCAACATTCCTCTCTGTGAGTACATAGTAATAATTTTATGCCTCGTGTCTTTTTTTGTTTGTTTGTTTTAGAGAGAGAGAGAAAAAAAATTTTAATATTTATTTTTTAGTTTTTGGTGGACACAACATCTTTTATTTTATTTTTATGTGGTGCTGAGGATCAACCCAGCGCCCCACGCATGCCAGGTGAACGCGCTATCTCTTGAGCCACCTCCCTAGCCCGCCTAGTGTCTTCTTGCTGGTGATTTGTTTTGCAATATTTTCAACATAGTCTTTTCCTTAATATAATTTATTTTTAAATTCTAGAAATCTTCCTGATTCCTGTTGAAAGCAATTACATGGGAAGGAAAGAAGTTAAATACAATTTTATCTCACATATTTCCATATTCAGCAAATTACCATTTTTTTAAGAAACCACTCAATATGAATATTAACACAAAATTTTCTTTTAAGTAGATGAATGCATCATTTCACTTTGAGAAAAGTAAATGTTCAAGTGTAAATTCATTTTCTAACACTATAAATAGACTATAGAATAAAGATTATATTATCACATAACTAATGGAAAAATTATCAAAATTCACTTTTCAAATATATGAAATTATATATACAAAAAATTTATTATACATATATATGATTTCAATGGAGAACCAATTACAAAATCAATATTTGATATAAGTATTAATTTATTTATTTGTAGCTGGGATTGAACCCAAGGGACCTAACTACTGAGCCACATCCTCAGAACTTTTTCACATTTTATTTAGGGACAGAGCCTCACTGAATTGCTTAGTGCCTCCCTAAGTTACTAGTTACTAAGGCTGGCTTTGCTAAACTTGTGATCCTCCTGCCTCAGCCTCCTAAGCCACTGGGTTACAGGTGTGTGCCACTGCATCTAGGTTTAAATATATTTCTCATATCTCTTAGAAATTGCAATTTTATATAAATAAGTTCTTGGGACCCCACTTAAATTTTATTAATCTTACAATTTAGTTTTCTAATTAATGTGTTCTAATTATTTGTGTTTAAAATAAGAACGACATACATTATAAATCCTTCCCCTCACTGTTTTTCTTTAAGGGAATCAGCTGCATTGCTTCTGCTTACTGATCTTTCCGTTATATTTAAATTTACTTTATCATGCTACAAAAAATGCATTTAAGCCGGGCGGTTTGGTGTACGCCCATAATTCCAGTGACTCCGGAGGCTGAGACAGGAGTTCAAAGCCAGCCTCAGCAATGGCAATGTGCTTAGCAACTCACTGAGACCATATCTCTAAACAAAATACAAAATATGGCTGGGGATATGGCTCAGTGGTTGAGTACTTCTGAGTTCAATCCCTAGTATAAAAAAAATGCATTTAACTATTTATATTAACTTGCAAATACATTAAATTGGAAGGGTTGAAACTCTGACATGTTTGCATATTATTTTATTTTCCAATAAAAATTCCAAATTTATTTCAGAAATCTTTGACAATCAAAAATAGATTTCTATTATATTGAAATGGTATTTTTTATAAGTAAATACTCAAATTTGTTAATATAATTGTGTAAGAATTTATTGATTTTAGTAATCAGACACTGTACTAAACTTATTATGATGAAAAAAAATGTATTCTATTTATTTTTTGGATTGCCCTGATAGTGACCCTTATCATCTATAAATAATAAAACTTGAAATCATTTAGGGTGCACTTATTGCATTCTAGACACTCCTGAAAGTTTTATATAGTTCATATAATGTAAACTTATAATTTATTTTTCTTGTCTTATCACATAATTTATATGCCATCCAGTAATGTTAAATAACAGTGATAAAAGCTATCCTTTTTCTTATTATAAATTCTTCCCATCTATTGCTTATTTCCTACTTTTAGAAATTCTCTCATTTTTTATTAATTGTCATCTTTATCTTTTTATGTATCATTTATTATAAATGTTATTTTATCAAAAGTGAACAGCAATATTTGATTATTTATTGTGTCAACTAGTTGCACAGTTTAACTTCTTTCTTTAGTAATTCCCTAATGAAACTGGAAGTGATTATAAATTCCTTGCCTATAGAGACTACATTTATATAACTGTTACCTTGCAAGGTGGTGATAATATATCTTGGTTTGAGAAAACTGTGAAATTTTATGGCAATGAATAAATTATCTATGTCTGTCAATCTAAATGGGTCTTTTGAGTTCCAAGTGACAATTGGCACTTTTCTATCTTCTTTAGAAATTTAATAAAAGAAAATTGAAGTCATGGTGGCATGGGGTATAGTTTCTCTTTATTTCTTACAAAAGCCAAATACTGTTCTAAAGCACTGAAAATACTTGTGAAGTTCTAATCTTTGTCTGTCATCATGGCTACCATGACAGGGTTATAATATATGCAATGAAATACAATTGTGAGGCTAAATTTCAGAGTTGAAAATAAAATGTAAAATCCAAAGCCTTACCTCTGTTAGCATTTTCTTTTCTAACACCATAGAAGATACATATTCCCCTAGTGTCCAATTTCCTGAAATATATGACAGGAGCAATAGCACCCTTGCCAAAACATTTAGTACTCAGTTTATAGACACTGTATATACTGCCTTATTCCTTCAAGCACTCCCTAAAATTCTTAAAGACTTTCCTGTCGAAAAACATTAGGTACATAAAACTTCCCACCCCAACCTTGGGAATTGCAAGTTAAAGATATACTTCAAACAATTTGTATATTTAAGCTGCGTTTTCTTTTACTAAACAGTTTATCCTCAAGTATATAGTGAAGAGTCTTAGTTAGACTTACACTTGGAAGATTTTGACTTTCTTTGGAAGTCAAGAATTCCAAGAATAAAAGTGAAGCATAGGAGCAGAAAAGCCTAGAGATATTCCCTCTCTTTGCATTGATTTTCTCCTGATAGAACATCAAAAAATGCATTAAAGAATGCTTCTGCTGTTGTCAACAGAATGGAAGCCTATTGTCCCACAGTGTTATGTCTCATTAAGTATAAAAGAAGTAAAAGTTGTAAAAGAGTAAAATGAAATGTTTATTTTTCTCAAAAACACTGTTTGAAATAAATATTTTAAGATTTCGTGGTTATTTTGAGAATCAGTACCAAACATATTTGTCTTATTGTTATGATTAATCTTTTACTTATATTGACTCTTTCTTAAATTTTGAATTCAATGTATCTGTCATTAATTGATGGATTAAAATAATTCAAGTTAAAATAGTTTGCTAATTTAATGTTTTTATTAGCTGAAGAAAAATAGAATTCTACTATCTAATTAAAAAAAGGTAGAACATTTGTAACATTAAACTTTATAAACCACAAATTCTCTTGAACAACAATATCAAATAATATAACTTATAAAATAAGAATTTAGGGAAAAATCAAGCTATTTTACTGGCCTGTAAACTGAGAACAAGGGGAAAAAATAGAGCATTCTGATGTCCTGGTTTCTGTGGGCATGAAAGTTAGTGATTCATTTTACAATTTCTCAAACTTCTGTTAATATGATATGGTAAAATTCTAAGGATAATAATTAACTAGGAGTTGTAATTTTTTCAAACATATAAAAGAGACACATTCAATAGTAATAAACTTTAATGCCAATAAAGGTAAATGTAAATAAGCATAAAATGGAACTGTTTGTGCAAAATAAGCCTGAAATACTTCATGATATATTGTTAATTACCATAGATATGAAACTTCCCAGGAAGTTACAGATATATGATTTGATACAAAAAAAAGATATCATATAATATAGATTTTTATTTCAAAATAATTCTTAAGAATAGGGGTATATTCAGTATTCTAAGAGGTTCAATTTTTCCTGGGTCTTGACTAAATTAACTTGTAAAAATTCAATTTCATTTTGAAAAGATAGCAAGTTAGTCATTGCACTTGAATATTTAATCAATCAATCAGCAATAATGATACAATTTAAATAGATACTTTGGCTTTTCTATCACTATTCTATTTCTTAATTAATGAAACTAAATACTCTCTATTGACACGAATTGTCAAGTAGAACTAAAATCATGACACTTTTTCTCATTACTTGTGTCAATATTTACCAGTTCCTTTTTTTCTATGTACTTTGCTGTTTTCTTCCAGTTCACTAAGGTTAAATGTTATCTTTATCATTTTATGTATCCTCTATTACAAATGTTATTTTATCAATACATATCACTTAATAAGTATGCTTGTCATTGTAATAAGTATGTTATTTAATTTTAATTATACAAAAAATTGAGTATATGTATATTACACATGAGTCAAACAATCGGGGTGTCCAATGAATTCTCTCCCTGGCAAATTATTTCATCCTTTGAGTTCCTTCACATTGTCACTTTCCATAGTAATTTATTACAGCCTAGATACACCTTCACCAGTCTGGTTTGTGAATATAATGCTTTCTCTCTTTCAGTGACTTTTCAAAGCAGAAAATTATTTGCGTACTCCTTAATGTATAAGATCTTGCATGTTTTACTGCTTCCTACATCTCTAAAGCCATCTATCCCAATCCGCATTCTATGTTGCTATGCAGTAGTTCTTCTTTGAAGTACTTGAATAATCTACACTCCTTAACAATTCCATTTGACTTGTTCTTATGACATGCTCTGTCCTATGCCTTAGATAAAATCAAATAACTTCCTAAGGATATATTGTAATGACTAGGATCTAGAGCTAGAAACCAGTGGTATCACTAAACTTCAGAATCATGTTATAAACAAAATGATTGACTTCTAGTATTGAAAAATAACTTCAAATAATTCCAGGATGTATGTGAAACCAAAAAAAAAAAAAATGAACAGCTGGTCCATTATCCACTATTCCAACTTAAAGCACAGCTTAGGACATAACCCTTGGTTGATCTGACAATATTTTTTTAAAGAGAGAGAGAGAGAGAGAGAGAGAGAGAGAGAGAGAGAGAGAGAGAGAGAGAATTTTTTAATATTTATTTTTTAGTTTTCAGCGGACACAACATCTTTGTTTGTACGTGGTGCTGAGGATCGAACCCGGGCCGCACTCATGCCAGGGAAGCACACTACCGCATGAGCCACATCCCCAGCCCAATCTGACAATATTAATGAAAGGAATTGTTAGGAGTTTTCAGATTTTAATTTAAGTGAGAATTTGAGCAAAGACTGCTTATATAACTAAATACTTTTTTACTATTGTGAACATCTGATGGTGAATCTGGTGCATCTAGAAGCTAAGCCACTTCCAAGTCAGGAAAGCAGAATGAACCAGTATTAATATCCTCCTTCAGGTTGTCAACATGTACTCAGTATTATCTTTAAAGACTGTTCGTGTGTTTATAGCACCAAAACTCTGCCTTGGAAATCATAAGGTTTCTTCTAGGCTGTGGCTATATATGCTGTTCAGTTCCTATTGTGTATCCTTTCTTATAGCTAAGCAAGCTTGGTGTTGGGTGAAGCTTCTAGGAGAAGCTTGTTCCTCTTGAGCTGTGAGTCTACTCCAAGTAAGCAGTTGATGCTCCTATGTTCCAGATATAACTAAACCAAATATTTTCAAGTTTTACTCAAACTAAATCTGTCCAATTTTATTTTGCTATGACCTGATACAAGTTGTATCAATTTCTTCATGTTATACTAATATCTGCATTATATTTCCTAATGCAAAGTAGATTATAATGTATTCTAAATAATGCAAACCTTGTTTTCTTTTGAACTTGTGTCATACATAAAAGGTTTAATAAATATTTCCCGAGAATTATCTAGTTGGACATGCAATACTGTAGTCACAGTACTTGGATACTTTTGTTGGAAATTCAGTATAATAAAACAGAGTAGAACAGTTATTCTCTTTCCTTTAAAACTTGGATGATTAAATTAACTGTATGCTAAAATTTTGATAATAATTATATTATTGTTTATTTTTCTGAGAATGTAAAAAGTTATATTTCCTTAATTTACCTTGTAATCAATTGATCTGAGCCAGTCACACTATCTGACATTTTGTAATTTCATGCATACTTTCAAAGAAAATATGATATTTTTAATATATAGACATAAGTAGCAAAATTTTCAGAGTAAAAGAGTAATAAGTATATAATTTAAAGCAGTAAATACCTCCTTGGAAGAAACAGAAAGGTACCACCAAAAGGAACACTCAGAAAAAAAGTGTTGCTCTTGTTCTACTCCTCAATGTGGGTGACTAGGTCATTACTTAATTATTACTATGTTAAATAGAATTCATATTGACTATATTGAATTATAGTCTATATATTGACTAATTATATGACTATATTTGAGAAGTATGACTGGGAAAGTTCTTGCAACAAAATAATTGTCTGTGTTTCCTAAATGTAAAACAACAGGATAATTACCATTTGTAATTTGTTTTAGGCAAAAATTTCCTTTAACTACTTTAAGAAATCCAATCTGTCCACTCTTTGAAAAAATATTCCCCCAAGTAAAATATGATCTGTTCTTTTTATTTCTTATACATGATTAGTAATGTATAGAAAGATATTTATTTTCTCTCACATATATTTTATAACTAGTAATAATATTTTTATTGGAATTGAAATTGTATAGATGAAACCACAATTTGCCATTCTGTAGTGAAGAAAGGGTTTGACTTACAGCACTGAGAAAGGCTATTATTCTTACCTTTCAGGTTGTATTGTTAACTTGTGCTGTGTTACAAATTACCCAAGATTTAATGTCTTAAACTAACACATATTTATTACCTCATAGCTTCTGTAGGTCAGAATGTTGACAACTAGCAGGACTCTGAGACTGGCTTAGCTCTGAGGTATGTCCACTCACTAGGCCACACTCTGAGATCAGTCCAGGGTCTGCAGTCTTTCATTCAACAGCTCAACTGAGGGAAGTCCTCTTCTTCACTTATACTACTTATTGGTATGACTCAGTTCTTTCTGGGGTGCAGGAACCAAAGGTTTATATTCTCACTCTGTTTCTTATAGCATGATCTCTTAAAGTTAAAAGTGTACTTCAAAGCTGGAGACTAAGAAGGCAATACAAAGTCTGCTTGCAAGATAGAAACCACAAACCTTTGTAAACTAATTATGAAAGTATCATATCTAGTTTACCATATTCCATCTTAAGGGGACAAAATTATAGTTCATCACTACCAGGATTGTCATTATGGACTATCACAGAAGTATACTTACCTCTATCTGAGAAGTACACCTACTTCAGATAGAAGGAAATTAAATAATTTAGGGATCTTGAGTGATTGAAATAAAACAATAATGAATATATTTAGTTGAAAAAGTATGTTTGAATGTCAGCATAAGACTTGCCAATTAACTACACAATAGTAGTTTTAAACCTACTAAGATGGAAGGCATAAAATAGCAATTTGCATAATTAAATTTATTCATCTGATTAATTTCCTTTCATCCAAAGAGTCACATTCAGGAGAGACATGAATTAAATTACAATGTCTTAAATAGTATAGATAATTGCACCAGTAGGATACTGAATTTTTATATGCTTTTAGAAAAATTGATAGTTATTAATATTGAATCATACTTAGAAATGTGACAATACATTGGATTATGAATAAAAGTGTTAAAATATAGTTCAATATTAATAACTATCAATTCCCCAAATTTAGAAATAGAAAGTACAACTTATATTAATAAAAACATTTAAAAGTTTGGGATTATTTAAAACATTATCAACATATGCAGCAAAATTTTATCCTAAAAGTTAAAAGTGTAGATTTCAAATCAGAGTAACCACTCAGCAAATCCGTGAATATTAGGAAACTAGACAAGTATGTGAATTCTGTAGCAATCACCAACACAGCTTTAATATATGCTTGTGATCAAACCATTGAAAATGTATAGAAAACTTTGCCAAACCACTTGAATATATAGAAAAATATATCAAGAAAGTTGAAACACAGCTATTTATTTAAATCTCACAACAACCTTATAAGATGGATACTAGATCAACTTTAAAATTAGAATGAGAAAATACAGGCAGGAAATTAATTTACTTGCCTCATCTCCAGGTTCATAAATGTTGACAACTAGCAGAACTAGGTTTGAACAAGTGCTCTGGTTTGGGTCTGGTTCCAGACTTTTTTTTTTTTTTTAACTAGATGCTGAATTTGTTAGAAAACACAAATTTAATCAATTGAATTCCCTTGCAAAAACAATAACTACAAATATCTGAGTAACTTATACACAGCAATTGCTCACAAAATATGTAGTTATTAAATTGTCTACCTCCAACCATATACAATTATTTATTTAACATTAATTATAAAGTTATGAGGTTTGATTTTTGTTGTCTTGTTTTTGGTCTTCATCTTACAAATGAGAAAACAGGAACGAAGGCGTTCGAAAGAGTTAACTCCTTTTCTAAAGATCACACACACCACAGTAATTAGAAAGCAGGCGATGGTGCCTAGACCTGTCTACTTCTAAAGTTCATGCTCTTTTCACTACCCCTTGCCTGAGTGAAAGCTGTGACTTAAGCTGCATTTAAAGGAGGATGCCTGCCATCAGTGTGAGTTATGCAAAGACTAGCGAAGACATGTATTTTGATGTAGGCAAGAAAAGATTATCTAAGCCCAGGGAGGATCTTAAGGAAAGATTAGGAGGAAGAAGGTACATCAAGGTCAAGACCAAATAAAGGTACACTTTAAAATAATGATGCCCTTAAAAGCAGAGGAACCAGTAAAGAGCAGGATCACAAGGTCACACCAGGAGTTATTGTATTGTTCATCTAACAAAGAGTTCAACCAGAATGTATACACTCAAAGACACCAGCCAAGTAAAGGAAGAATAAATAACAGAAAAATTTATTCATTGAACTATCCGGGGGAAAAAGAATGAAGCATACAAAATTTTTCCACATTTGTCACTATAAATTAAAAATTACAGTCACCATAATAGTACATGTCTATCAACTCATGTTATGGTTTATTTTATGTATCTACTTGATGGTGCCATGGGATGAACAAATATTTGTTTGATCATTATTATGGTTTGATTTTCAGGAAGTTTCTGAGTGTGAGGAATATTTGTATCAAAGATTATCTTCCCCAGTATGAGTAGGTCTCATCCAATCATTTGAAGGCCTGAATAAAATGAAAAGATGGTTAAACAATGGATTGTTTCTGCCTAAATATCATCAAAATAGAGCATTTGTCATTGCCTGTATGTGGACTCAAACCGAAACAGCTCATCCTAGGTTTTGAGGCTACCAGCCTTCAGAATGCAACTACAATCTTGGCTTCCATGAGTCTCCAGGTTTGATGATTATAGATCTTGGAACTGTCAGCTACTTTAAACAGAAAGCCCATTCCTTTTAACCAATCTCTTCATCTGTCTGTCCATCCATCATCTATCTACTCCTTTAGGTCCATTTTTTTGTGTTGAACCCTGATGAATATATTTTAGTATATTATATAAAGGCAAAACAACAACAAAAAACCCTAATAACTGTAATATAAGAACTGATTCAGGATCGCTATCATTAAAAGGCAAGGAGTGCTACATTAATTTGAAGGAAGTTTTTCCACTATTCAGTTATTGTTGCTTGAAGAAATGGAAAGTTTGGCTTACCTGAGAACACAAGGTAATGTGATTAAAATTTTCATGCACTTTAAAGAATCATCATTATTTTCTTGACAAAATAACACACACACACACACACACACAGCACACACACCAGAACACACCCATGTACTTAAAAAGATTACATCACAAAGTAAAATAAAACAGTACTCCATTTAGCCATAATACAAGGACAAAATTACTCAAATTCCTAACATCAGAAAGAAGGGTAGAATATGCAGTGCTGTAAAACAAGCATGTGCACATACACATTCTCATATGCATATGTGCTTAAAAATTCACATACATTTATAAGGAATAAGAATATTTCTTGACATGTTTTTTATTTATTTCACATATTTACTGTTTGATGACCTATTTTCATCCCTTTTCTTTCCATCTGTTTTGCATTTATAAGTACATATCATGCTGAGTATATGCAATAAGCATATACTAAGTCTTTGCTTTTCTATACAGTTTGACAATATCTAGTAATTGTAGAATTCATCCAAATCCATGTAATACAATTAGTAACATGATTGCATTTACTTATTTTTTTCCTGTCCTCACCAATTATTTATTGAATTCCCATTATATTGAAAACAGTATTATGGATACTTGGAATGCATGAGTGAAGAAGACAACAATCTGTTGTCCTGTACCATAATTGTATTTTTTACCTTAAATTTTATTTTATTTTTAATTGTAAATAATAAGTGTGTGTATTTGGGGAATATAATGTGATGATTTATTGTCTGTATACTTTGTGAAAGGATCAAATTGGTTTAGTTAGCATATTCATCACCTCATATATTTATCATTACTTTGTGGTGAAAACATTTAAAATCATCTCATTTCCATGATTTGGTTATTGTGAATAACATTTCAATTAATATGATAGTGCAGACATTCTTTTCACAAACAGCACTGTAGGATCTTATAGAAATTCTGTTTTTAGTTTGTTCAGCAGCTTTCATACTGCTTTTCAAAATGGCTGTAGTAATTCTTCATACCCTCAACAATACATACAGCTTTCCTTTTCAATACATTCTCAAAAACACTAATTGTCTTTCATTGTTTCGATAATAACCAAAGAAAAAGGTAGAAGGTAACATCTAGTTATGGTTTAAATTTCCATTTCTCTAAAGATTGGAGATGATGAGCACTTTTTATGTATTTCTTGGTCATTTGTATGTCTTCTTTTGAGAAAATTATTTTCAAATATTTTGTTCATATTTAATAGGTTTACTTCCTTATTAGTAAATAGTTTGAAATTTTATTTAATGAATTTATAATAGAGATAACTAACCTTCTAAATGACATAAAATCAAAGTTAGATAAAGATAATAATATAGTTTGTTATTAAATGAAAATAAGTATGTGTATAAGTAAAGCATTCCACTTGTATTATGAATATTGACAATACATTGGATTATGAATAAAACAACGTCTTTGATTCTGGGAAATAAGACAGGTAATCAGAAAATAGATGCAAAATATATAATATAACAAGGGTATTATCCAAGCTATATTTCATATAAAAGCTAAAATATGATGAAGGAGATTTTTTTAGAGCAGAATTGTAAGTTGAGAGTATATTTTTATTTCATAATAAGTTTTGGGTGCAACATATTCTATATCTTTCTTGGAGTTCACAATTTTTATAAACATGTGAAAAATGTAGAAAAATTCTGCTTTCAAAAACTTTATTTTTAAAAACTTGTTTCATAAACAGTTTTATAACATTTGGTTTTTATATCTTTGTAAATCTACTAAGATTTTCTGAACAGTAGTTTTGCATAAAACAGAATTTGGGAAATGTTATAATATTTTCATTTACAATCTGGTTTGCTGTTGCTATACAAACTAGAGACACTAAACATTTTTTAATTGTTTTTTTTTATCAAACATAATTGTCCTCAAAAATATTTATAAGTAAAGAAAAAAGAGTGTGTGCTGTGTTTATGTATGTGTGTGTATGTGTGTGAACAATGGCACCATTAAAAATTGAAGATTATTAATCTAATATTCAGTATATGTAGTTAAAATACTAATAATATTATAATAATGATTACATAATAATGCATTGATATAGATTATTTTTGATCAGAAAAAAATGTTTTGGTCTGTATGAAATAGACTGTTGGAGAAAAGGCTTTGAACATAGAAAAGTATGATATATGGTCATATATATCTGGAAGTAGCTGTCTTTTGTTGTTTATTTGTTTTCTTGAATGAAAGGATCATTAGAACGAGGGAAACTTGTCAGTCAGCCATAAAACTTATCTTCGTAAAACACATGGGGAGGCAAAAATATTCAAGAGGAAAGATTTTGTGGTCTTGATATTATGAAGAGAGAGGAGGAAATTACATACGTTCACAAAGAGTTTGTGTAAATGACAGTAAGAGAGATAATATAGACAAGTGTTTGATTTATGGATTCAAGGAGCTGCCTTGAGCTTCCAAGCTTGAAAGCAGTCCCCAGACTTGTTTATACCAGCTGGAGTGGCAGTGAACTATACTAGAAAATGAAGGGATTATTTATCTATGCTGCCTCATTTCTCTTGCCTTTGGGCATTATTACATGGATGAAACTCCAGAGAGATGTGACACTTATTTTCCTAAAGAAATTTTATGAAGTGATTTTGGTCCTTAAAGATAGGACAAGCTGCACCTTGAAGATTTTGCAGTCACTAGATTGGACAATGCTAGCCAAAAGGACAGGAAATGTAAAAACACATTTAAATTGCCAACTGTCAGATATTAATTACTTAGACAAGGAAGGATTAAGAATTGATTAATAAATAAAATATTTCCTAATTAATTGTGAAAGAGTAAAAAGAAGAAGAATTTTTGGGGGGAGGTATGGTTTACATTTTAGAGACTTTATTTTTAAACTTAGAAAATGGAGATTTAATGTTGATTCTTTGGCTTGGCACATTTTTGTAAGGTAATTTCTCACGAAGCTACTTACTTCAATTTCATATGTAAGTTAAAAGCTTCCTTCTGACAGACATCTCATTCACAGTTTTTAAGTAAGTTGTGTAATTTTCCAATATGTATTTCTTTTCTTTTCTCCCATAACTGTTCCAGAAAGCATCAATGGCCAAATTCCTTAGGATTTCACGTCAACCTGTACCTTGTTTAGGTTTTAATTTCACCTAAAAGGATGTTTCCTATTTTTGAACACTCAATAATTTACTAGGTATTAATTAATGTCTTCAAAAAAGATAATGAAAGCAAATTAGAAACATTTATTTCTTACAGGGCCCATGATGAAGGATAGCCAATTAGGAGACACAAAACCTCTATTAATTGGGTATCCAACCTCTACCTAATTCCAGGTAGAACACATAAAGCAATGGCTTAGTAATTGAGCCTCAGAATCATCCAGGGAGCTTGTTAAATCTTATCCTTAGCTCCTATCTTGAAGTAACTAAGGTAAGCTGTGTGGAGCCCAAGAGCTCACATTTGTTAACAAGTGACCTAGGTTGTCAGACACAGGTGTTGGGTCATTGCACCTCAATTTATGAAAGACTGGCTTAGAATGGGAAAATTAGACAACTTGTTTTCAGTGGCTATTTGATGCATTACAAAACTGTCATTAAAGTTTGAATAGCTCCATTTTTTTAACCTCAATTTGCTACATAAAATAAGTGGTAAGAAAACATAACGACCACAAAAGAGAAAGATAAAAAGTAATGAATTGATATTTCCTGTATTCCTAATATATCCTGAGGTGATTTGTTGAGATTTTTAAAAATAAGCATAATATAAAATGTAAGGGGCAGTGGTATCAGTAAAACAAACAAATAAACAACAACAACAACAAAAAATCTCTGAAACTTGTGTTAGAATTTGGTTATATTTTGTATTTAATGAGGTGTAGAGCAGATAGAATCCACTCATAGAGCAAACACACCAATCATATGGAGCAACATTTTCAAAACTCTTGATATAATAAGATGTACTATAATGAATGGAACTTAAAATTAAAAAAAATAAGTTCTAGCTTTCTGATTAAAACAATAATCTGCTTTACTAACTCATTTCAGATTTTACTACACACTACTTTAATAATATCTACCTTAATCATCATGGTAAAAACTAAAGAACTTGTATAATGAAAGTTAATAATGAAGTAATAGATAATGGATGGTTAGGGTCATGGGGAGAAGACAGGAATGATTCATGGTGCAGTTGCTTAGATTGGAAGACATCAATATGAGCTCATATTTACCTTAATGTGGATACAGATGTCTACATAGAGAAATATGAGTAGATATATGCAGGAGTTAGTATACACACATATTTCTTTTGTTAGCTGAGAGGATCCAGAAGCATGGATACCCCAGGAGCAGTGAATGCAGCTAGCATCAGATATGTATCAGTCTCTAATAAAAGGAAAGCATGTTCTTTAAAAAACTGATTGATCCTAGAGTGGGTCAGGAAAAATATAAATTAATTCTGAAGCATCTTCTGCTGGGAGCCATGAATGAATTGTGGGCGTGTCTAAAACATCTCTACCAGGAGGTGTGTGCCTGGGAGGACTCTCAGTGTAATCTCTCCCATCTGAGACTGCCTTTTTTTGCCTTGTCAAACATCCTACTCAAAGAGAATTCTGTGATCCCTGAGGAATTTATTGGTTGAGACAGCCCTAAGTTCAAATGGAACTCCCCAGAGGTAGAAAGAGAATCAGTGTACCCAACTAGCCTTGAGGCACCAGTTTCCTGGAGGGGGAAGAATTTACTATGCAAGAGATAAGTCCCCAGACAGCCAACTTCCCCATGGCCTGCACTTATTATTTAGCTTGAAGAACCCTTCCTCACAATAAATTCCTTTGATGTGTTTCACTATAAATAAAGCATTCTTGGGCTTTTCCCCTTTGTTAGGATCAGACCCATCAGGACTTTTCCACCCATCAAGCCCCCAGTTTCAATATATTTCTTCTCCTTTGCTTTATTTCTTAATACTACTTTTTGGGCCTTTTATTTCCAGCCAGTCAACACCTCCTGTAGTTATTTATTCCCTCCTTGAGTTTACAGGTGAGAATCTTCTAGTTCCAAAAAGGTAAGGAACTCCTAAATCACAAACAAAACTTTACAGTGATGGAGGTATGCCACAAGGACACAGGAGCCAACTACAAAAGTCCCCAATTCCCAAAGCAGAAAAAATCTGAGCAACAAAATAAATGAATACTGGGCTATAATTCAAAATGTAAAATGAATAATTCTAAAAAAATAAAAATAAATATATAACAATAAATAAATGCTGAAAATAGAAAAAATCTCCCACACAAATTTCTTTCTTTCTTTCTTTCTTTCTTTCTTTCTTTCTTTCTTTCTTTCTTTCTTTCTTTCTTTTTTGTAGGTAATCTTTTTGCTCATGAAGAAGGGGCATGTCTCCTGAATGAATAAGCTGGCTGTGCACAGTACTCTCCTTGTACAGTAAGGCAAAGCAAGGGGAATAAATGAGAAACTTTACAGTGGAGAAAAATGACAAATACTGCTTCAGCCAAAGGATCAAGGTTCACATTATCAGTGAGTAATTAAAACAATAGTATATATTCCTAATATGTTATATTAAATATGACTTCATTGTTGGGCTTTCCCCAAAAAAACCAAATACTCAATCTAAACCTTATGAAAACATCTGACTAATCCTCACTGAGGAACATTCTACAAACTCTCAGACTATTACCTCTCCACACTTAGGATGAGTTAAAAAAATCTAAAGATCTAATGTTATAATTTAGAGAAACCTGAAGAAATAGAATATGTAATGTAATATGATATTCTGGATATTCTTCATAGACTTCTGGGACAGCAAGTGAACATTAGGGAAAAAATGGTGAACTCTAAATATAAAGTATGGAGGTAAGCAGTTAGCAATGTATCAAATTGACTGGTTAGTTGTGACAAACATGGCATAGTAAAGAACAATGTTAAAAACAAGGGACAGTAGAACTCTATGGAATTATCTAGATCATCCTTACCAATTTGCAGCAAATCTAAAAATATCTGAATGTGTTTCATTAAAAACAGACTATTCTAACAATGTGTAATATGTGTGTGTTTGTGTGTGCATCTATCTGTGGATATGTAAATGTGATATATCTGTATACATATGTGTATACACATACAGAATTTGGGTGAAGCAAGATTACTTTCATGTTTTATCTGGGAAACCTATAGTGACTAAGGAAGTTTAACTATTTTAAATATTTTCACTGAAGATCTTCACATTCTAATTATCCACTTAATTTTTTTTAAAAAATAGTGATATCTAGATCCGACCATAAAATTCTGATAAAATTAGTCCATGGTAAGGTTTTAGTATTTTTTTAAGAGTTTCTATGTGCTTTTATTAATGAGTTATATGTGAAACACTGCTATGTAGTTAATGTGTTCCAAATTCATATACTTATTTGATAAAAAAACTTATTAGTGGGAAATATTTCATTACGTGATTAAATGTAAAGTCTAAGATATAAATCAATGTTTGAGGTAATTGAGTTTTATTTTAAGAGCAATTAATAAGTCAATCAAATTAGTTATGTGGAAGACAGGAACATATGACATAAATTCCATTCAAATATTCTCCTATATGGCAGAATTCTGGGTTTGCTAGTTTACTTTATGGGTTTGTTACCTGGTTCTGAATTAAGGAAATGTTCTAGAATGCACACTGTTTAAAATGATAGCTAAGGACCCTATGTGGTTATTAAACACTTAAAGTATGTGTAACATAACAGCTCCTGAATTTTTAAAATTTACTTAATTTCCAATAAATTTCAATAGCCACGAAATACTAGCAGCTACAACATTGGACAGCATGATTCTAGTCATTTGCTCTATGTAATCTGAGAAAAGTGAAAGGAGCTAAAAACAAATATTATTTAAATACACATGTATAATTGCTACTAAAAATAATAAAAAATATTTATAAAATAGAAAAACAGTAAGGAATGACAAAATACTCAAGATAATGAGAAGAACTGAAAGAAGAAAAATTTTGGAAACAGCTGCCATGGGTAAGCAAAGATTTGAAAACATTTCTTGCTGAATTTTAAACAAGAATGCAAAGAGGTAAATATTTACTTTCTTTAAAAGGGAAGTTCCATGGAAAGATGCAATCTTTCAACTCTGTAGTCCCTTTAAATAGTAACTCCTCTCTTATCCAAAGTACATGTATGAAGACACAAATTGGTGTGAATATACTTTGCATACAACCAGAAATATGAAAACTTGTGCTCTGTATGTGTAATAAGAATTGTAATGCATTCTGCTGTCATACATACATAAAAAAATTAAAAAAATAGTAACTCCCCTATCCTGCTAGACATAATAGAAACTTGAAATGAAAAAAAAAGTATCCCCTATATCTTTTTAGACTTTTATCACTTACTTATATATAAAATGGCATTATAATAATATAGTAAATCTCTTGAAAATTTCTTTGTGTCACTCAAGTACATCATAAAAGATATAGATGTTCACAAGTGGAGCTGAATTGTATTTAGTTTCAGTGTTCCATGTTATTCCATTGTGTAAGATTTGCCTAATTTATTTGTTTTTTATTATTTTGCTTAGATTTGGGGTTTCTCTTCAAGTTTATTGGTAGGAATGGTCAAGCCTTTCTCTAGGGTGTAAACTTAGAAGTGCAAATGTTCAGTCTTATAAAGAGAGGTCATGCCACCTCATTTTTCAATGATTAAAGCTGATTCTTTTCCAAAGACATAGTTTAACTTATTTTAGACTACATAATATTGTGATTTTCTAACAGACAAATGACTGTCAGTTTGATGTAGAAAGATTTTATTTAGTTTTGACTGGTTCAAATGTATCATTGTGAATTCAATGTGTATTTTCCAATTAACAATCATACAACAGTTTTTCATGAAGATTAGTCATTCATATTTCTTTTTATCTTTTGCAAAACCTGCATATATTCTTCCTTTCTTGGCTCATCCTGGTCAGGGCGTGCTCTCTCCATCTCTCCCGCAGGTCAGGAGGGAAAGAGGGCTAAAAACCCCCAACAAGGAATGAATAAAAACTATGTCTAATCTGATAAAATAAGACAAAACAAAATAGCAAGCAATCTATCAAAGCATAATTAAAGCTTTTCTACCCATATTTGCCTAAACTAGGAAATGCAGGTTGATTACACCATATTGAGCTGCCAGATACCAGAACAGCTGATTTAAAAAAAAGAAAGAAAAAAAAGCCTTAAATCCTTAATCACTTACTGAGATGGCATAAGCAAGTTTTAAAGCTGGAAAAGGTGCTGACTTCCTGATGGACTCCCTCCATGGAAAGGCACATCAGTGCAGAGTCAGAGGGATCATTTTAATTGCTGAAGGAACACTGAATACCAGCTCTCAGGCAGTTATGTGGACTAAGGCAAGGTGAGGAGGTAGGCAAGAAGGTGGAGTGGTAGAAATGAAAAAGTGAAAGAAGGGGGAAGTATCATGAAGGTTTCCCATTCCTACTTTCTGCTATCTACTGCATAGGGAGACCTCAGCATAGAAGACTGGTCTCTGCCGTGACCTGAAATAAAGAGACCTAGGAATGAAAGCTGGTAATTAGGTATGCAAATACAAAAAGACCAGGACCTGGAAGAATGGCCTCAGTCCTTGACCTCACTCCCTTCAGAGACTTCAGTGCACTGTCCTTACACTTAGTCAAGTCCACCAACATCAGCCTTTTTCTAGGTCTTACAAGGTTCTTAATTGTCTATGGTTGGACCTAAAGATAACAAAGAGATCTCCAA
This sequence comes from Marmota monax, assembly GCF_021218885.2. Lineage (NCBI taxonomy): Eukaryota > Metazoa > Chordata > Mammalia > Rodentia > Sciuridae > Marmota > Marmota monax. Next base: position 24,005 of record NW_026692919.1, read on the forward strand.
CCAGGAGCTAGAGTCCTCACAAGCAATTCATATAGTTAGGTTAGAAATTAGACCAGGATCAGAGGCAGGGATGCATACAATAATTTTTCATTCTATTTTATAAAAAGCATATATTAAATCCATTCTCTGATTTAAACAATATTTAATAGTGACATTCAACTGTTGGATTGCCATATGCTGTGAAATGTCTATATGTAGTTAAAATATAACTGAAACTTGACTGTAGAAGCTGAAAAAATAGAACATAATGTTAGATTGGCAAAAATATGAAGAAGATTTCCTAATTAGAAGTGTTCAAGGAGACATGCATACTTATATAATTTTAGATTTGGAAAAGATCTGATATATCAAAGCCAACCTATTGATTTTGAACAAGCATATATATACTTAAAAGTAGAATTTTAAGTTTTTCAAAGCTTTCACAATTGATACTGACATATCTGGGGCTTGAAACTAGAGCACCTCGTTTGTAATCCCCTGATATATTTTTTTTTCTATAACACATTCTTCTTAAGTCAAAAGCCACATCATTTACTATTATAGAAATGGTGTGAAATAATACTCAACACTAGAGTATGGAGTACAAATTTTCAGGAATAATATTTTAGATTTTGTCTAGAAAAAAGCTACTTTGTAGAATAAAGCATTAATACATGATACACAGAGAAAGTTGGTATATTCCATTAAGTGTATTTTTAAGCTCTCATCATTATTTTAGTATGCATGAATTTTTGTGTATTTATGGAGGAATTGTCACTGTTATAGTGTTCTAGGGCTCCCATAACCCAATATCATCAGCTAACAGAAATATATTTCTCACAGTCCTAAAAATGTGAAGTCCCTGGGTTCGATCTCAGCACCACATAAAAATAAATAAGTGAAAAAAAGTTATTGTGTCCAACTACAACTAAAAAATAAATACCTTAAAAAATGTGAAGTTCCAGATTAAAGCCAAGCAAAGTTCAGTTTCTGGTTAGGACACTCGCTTGGCATTGTCCACCTTCTCAGTGTGTCCTCAGATGGCCTTACCATCAGATCCTCCCTGTGATTTCATTTAATCTTTCTTTTTTTTTTATTAGTTGTTCAAAACATTACTAAGCTCTTGACATATCATATTTCATACATTAGATTCAAGTGGGTTATGAACTCCCATTTTTACCCCAAATACAGATTGCAGAATCACTAATTATTCCTTTTGTGTCTTATCTCCAAATATAGTCACATAGGAGATTAAAACATCAACATATGAATTGGGGGGTGGGGGTGGAGCACAGTTCTGTCCAAAGCAGTCACCACTAGTAAAATTAGTGGAAGCAACAACTTGAAGTATTTTTTCTCTTCTTGGAAAAACAAAATGGGCCAAACACTTCAATTTAGCAAAAATATTTTGCTTTGGAAAACTTATTGTACTTTAAAAACCAATTTACAGATTTGATTTTCAAAACAACCAAAGTAGGAGCAAGTTGAAAAGTTACTTCTTTTATTTTTCTCTGATTTGTCTTTTCAAACTTCTAATCAATAATATCCCAACTATTTTCTATGTACTTTATTTTACATTTAGCTACTGCAGTTTTCCTACTTATTTTTTTCCTTTTCAAGCAATTTCCTTCTTCTTACTGACTTCTTATATGAAATAAACATATCCAAACAATTATAGAGCACCATTTGGCTTGAGTCCACCTCACAAAATACTCTTACTTGGGTAATGCTTACCAAAATATTGCTGATCCTGTCCAAATCAAATTGCAGTGTAAAGAATGGAATCAAAAGATACTTGCTAGAATGACCATGGCATAGCGAAAAAAGGTCAACTACTTCTGATATTCTCACCTAGGTCATGACTGCCAGATGGGAGATAGTATTTGTGAAATAAAGAATGAGAAATTGCTGATCAGAGTAATCCTGAGATTTTAACAAGTTATAAATGGAAAAAAGAAAAGTCACGAGAAACATACATTTGCCTGAATAAAAACTAAGATCAAAATAAGAAATATTCTGAATTTAATTGTACTATTTTCTTATTGCTGCTGTAAAAAAATGACTCAAAACTTAGTGGCTTAAGCCAACACAAATTTATCATCTTACACTTCTGGAGTCATAAGTACAAAAGAGTTTTCATTGGGCTAAAATCAAAGTGTTGCCAGCATTGTACGGCTTCTGAGCTGCTAGGGAAAGATCCATTCCCTCTTCTATTTTAGCATCTAGTGATCATAGGCATTCTTTGGCTCATGGCCCCATTTGTCCATCTGCAATCCCAAAATTGCTGGTCTTAGTCTTTCTCCTGTTATTGTATATCTGGTTCTCTCTCTTCTGCTTCCTTTATCCCTTAAAAGAGTCTCTGACATTATATTAGATCTACCTAATTAATCCTGAATAATTACACCATCTCATGGTCAAATGAATAATAAACTTAGTTCTACTTAAAATCTTAATTCTCATTTGCTCTGTAACAATATATTTGCCTATTCCAGAGATTAGGACATAGAAATCTATTGAGTTAGACAGGATGGAATTATAGGTCATTATAGGTCATTATTCTTGATATATTGTATATATGCAAAAGTACACGTATGTGTGCATGTGTTTCTAAATAAGACTATATTAAAGTTCTAAAGGTTTTATTTTCTTTTTACTATATACCACTGCTTCACTTAGTATATGTAAACTCAAAAAATAAATAGTTAAAATTTTTCTAATTGATTTATTCCCTCCTTTTCAAATGATAGATGATATAATTTAGCTGTCTCTAAACATTTGTAGAGCAAATACATCTGTAATATATTAGCTTTTGTAGTTCAGGTAAGGAAGCTTTGATTATCAATTTTGCAAGTCATATGAAATATGACTCCAATACACCTATTGATTACTTATAACTTGGATAACAATTCTGTTCTGTAAATTTACAGAACATACCATAGTCAACTTGGAACCCTGTGTTTAGGGATAATTTGTAAAATGTGTATAAGTAAAAGGACATATTCTGACAAATTATTGATACTTTCTTCTTGGATTCACGTTGCATTTCTTTAGGAAAATAAAGGAATAAAATATGATCAAATGATATAATACCACTCTTCGTTGCTTAACATCAAAGATATGAAGAAAGTTTCTCCAGTATTCCTAATCCAGAGACAACTTTCTGCATTTGTAATTTAAGGTCTCACAAAAGAATTCCAAGACTCTACTGAATCCTCTTCTGGTAATATTAGTTTTTCCATAATACACTTTGAAGGAAGAAATACAAGAATACCTACATTGCTCCTGTTTTCTGTCCTTTCAGTACTATCAATAAGAAGTTATCTGTCCATTATATCAAAGCAATGATGTCTGCTATAAATGATAATAATTGAAATGCTAGTAATGTGTGCATTGATACCATTTCATATTGAATCCAGGGGAGGCTATCTTTCAGAGAGTAGTATGTATTTTATTTATTTATATATATATATATACACACATACACATATGGAGGGAGGGAGGAAGGAAGGGGGGAGAGAGAGAGAGATATACACATACACACACACACACACACACATAAAGGCAGAAAAGTCATGTGACATGAGCTATTTACCCAGAAATAAGTACAAATTTTAGTTAGTAGTATGGAACTATTATTATTCCCAGTTCATTTAAGCACAAATAGTTCTAAGTCAAAGCTAGCTACTAGCTACAGGCAAACTCCTGAGTGCTAACCTATAATTTACCTTGCATTTGACCACTGTTGTTCACTTTAAGGGTGACCTAATGTAAACTCATCACTGTCCATTTGGGGAAATGAGTCCATGAAGAGAGAGAGACATGTGCTTCCCAATGACTAGTTTGAACTAGTGTGGGTCACCATTATCTAGTCTTCACATGATGGGACAACAGCTAAAGATAGGAGTTCCATATGTTAGTGAGAGTGGAAAAAAATAGAGAAGCACAAGTGATTCAAGTACTGACAAGATCAATGACAAAGGAAAGAGAGCATTAGAGAGACTTTGCACATGTGTGCTGACCATTCTTTCCCTGTGAAAGTTACATCCAGAGAAAAAAAATAGAATATGACTCACTGGAGTAGAGACTTGGTGAGCATAGACAAATCAACAGAACTGAAATGTACTCTGCTCAAAATTGTAGCTCTGCCACAGTCATTACAGAATGATAAATTACTGTATTCAGGAAAATGACACTGTACTAAAGGGGTAAGATGCATGGCAGTTTTTAAAAAGCTTTGCATGAAATAGACAATACTACTAAATGCAAGAAAGAAAGAGGTTAGCAATATTTAACAAACAGATCAGGGAAAATTCTTTATGCACTGAATTTGGATAAGAAAGTGGAAGATAAATGAGCTTTTTATATTCTTTGGTAAATGATCTTGTCCAGTCATGTATCTCACATTCCCTTCTTTACATATTCATTAAAATAATTTTACATTATTCAAAAATGAATTAATCAATGAGGATGTTTATATATAGTATATGAAAGCAAATGTCCGAATGATTGAAGCAAAAGTCCGAATTAAATCACTCAATGCCTTGAAATAATTAAATCTTAATTTTTAGCAATGCATGTTTGCTATGATAATGTGATCGAGGAAGCTTTAAAAAAAGCATGATAGTGCAGCTTGTTTATATTTGTGTGCTTTTCCACGTTGAACATGAAACAACAGATCTAATGACAATGATGGAATTTTAGAAGGAAAATTGGAAGTTACACTAATATAAATAAAAGAAAGGAACAAGAAAAAAGGACTAAAATGAATTATTTACATAAAGCCTACACACAAGCTTATGTGAAAACAAAAATATACCTCACTTCTCTATAATTTTGAATTTCAGTATTTGGCTTATTCAAGAATTTGAGAAAATTAAGGAAAAAAGAATGAATCAACATAAAAATGTTGAGTATATTCATTTGTATTATGTAAAGGAAAACAATGATAAAATATTAAATATTAAATTAAATAAATCTTTTATTTAAAAATATTAAATAAAATATAAGGGAGTTTTAATGTTTGTTATTGCTGAAATTTGAAAATAAAACATGTTTCTTCTCATTTTTGATCCAACATACAAAGAACTTGAAAGTCATTACACCTTTCAAGAACAATAAAAAAATCAAGCTACTGAGAATCAGCAACTCCTTTTAGCTCTATCAGAGAATTGAAGTCATAGGACAGCTACTGCCCTGAATTCTGGAGAGGCAGACAAATTCAGAAAATCATAGTTTTCTAGGAATAAAACAAAAACAAAACAAACAAAAAAACCAATCCACTCCAAGAACTAAAAACTGGTAGGACAATTAAAAGGATTAGCTGCTGAAAACTGAGTGTGGTCGAACTGCCAAGATGAAAATTCCTGAAGATCCAAACTTTGTGAGAACCCTTATGTTCATGAGTTTTACATCCAGGAACACTCAACAACTTTTCAGGATATACATCAGAAGAACATTTATGCATCTCATAAGGTGATGGGGGAAGTTCCCACTTTTGAAATATACTTCAAGTTTTCTATTATCGTTAACAAATCATTCCTCTAAAACATAACTGTTTTAATAGAGCTTCACCAACATAATGGAAGCTAAATAGCCAAGACAAATCCCTTTTAGTTTTCCAGATCCAAAATGTCTTAGAAGCATTGTGAAAGTCAGAACCCAGGAGTACAAGCCCATGGCAAGCTAAGTGCCAATCATAGTACTATAAGTCTATAGTACCAGATTATTACAATGAAAAAGTTGAAAAAATCAAACTCCATTTAAAAAGGAGTCACTAGGGAAACCTGAAAACCACAGTTGACACAAATAAGGACACTAGGGGAAATCTTATCCTCTAGAAACTTCAGATACAGCAAACCGTAAGTACAATCTAGTTCCTAGTCAGAAAAACATAAAACTTCACTCTAAAATCTAGCTGCCTTAGCTCCTTTTTCATGAACCATCATATCCAGCCTTTAGCAAATCATTTCAAGACATGATGAAAGGAAAATTCTCTATAAATAAAACTTATCTTCAGAGACAATACAAGGATCTAAATTCAGGTCAGCTATATCAGAGATTTTAGAATAGTCAGATAGACATTTAAAACAATTCAGATTAATATGCTAAAGTAATAGGGAAAAAAGTAGAAAACATGAAACTTCAGATTGGCAGTGTGAGCAGAGAATAGAAACTCTAAGAACCAAAGTGAAAGATAGAAAGCAGGAGGAGCAGAGTTATTAAGAATATAGAATTTCTTTGATGAACTCATCATAGATTTGACAGGACTGAATAAAGATTCAGGGAGCATGATGCTATGTCAGTATAAAATTTCCAAAATGAAAAGAAATAATAATGTACAAGACAGAACAGAATTTTCAAGAAATACGAAAAAATTTACAAAAGGTATAACATATGCATAATGGTGACACCAGAAAATAGAGGGAAGAGAGATAGGGACCAAAGAAATATTTTAAGTAATACATTTCTAAGAACAGTAAAAAATAAAATAAAATAAATAACAAACTTCAAACTATAGATCCTGAAAGCTTAGGGGACACAAAGCAAAAATAAATATTTAAAATATTTTACATAGACATTTCATATTCTAATTGCAGAAAACCAAAGACAAACTGAAAAAACAAAAGAGAAAAATGTAATACCTACAGAGGAAAAGAATAAGAATCAGACTCTTCAGAAATCATGCAAGCAAGAATGAAATTCACCTAATAGAAGAAAAAATAGGCCCAAATCTTCACCATTTCTGCCTAGATTCTGACTTCCTTAACAAGACTTCTAAAGCTCAAGAAGTAAAATCAAGAATCAATAAATGGGATGGATTCAATTAAAAAGTTTCTTCTCAGCAAAGGAAACAATTAATAACTTGAGTAGAGAGACTGGAGATTGGGAGAAAATCTTTACCACATGCACCTCTGATAAAGCATTAATCTCTAGGATGCATAAAGAACTCAAAACACTTAACACCAAAAAAACAAATAACCCAATCAATAAATGGGCTGGACACTGAAAAGACACTTCACAGAAGAAGAAATACCATTGATCAACAAAATATTAAAAAGTGTTCAACATCTCTAGCAATTAGAGAAATGCAAATCAAAACTACTCTAAGATTTCATCTCACTCCTGTCAGAATGGCAATCATCAAGAATACAGGCAACAATAAATGTTGGCAAGGATATGGTGAAATGGGTACACTCATACATTGCTGGTGGGACTGCAAATTGGTGCAACCACTATGAAAAGCAGTATGGAGATTCTTCAGAAAATTGGAATGGAACCACAATTTGACCCAGCTATCCCACTCCTTGATTTATATCCAAAGGACTTAAAATAAGCATACTATAGTGACACAGCCACATCAATATTTACAGCAGCTGAATTCACAATAGATTATGGAACCAACCTAGGTGTTCCTCAATAGAAGAATGGATAAAGAAAATGTGGTATTTATATACAATGGAATATTACTCAGCAACAAAAGAGAATGAAATCTTGACATTTGAAGGTAAATGGATGGAGCTGGAGAATATAATGCTAAGTGAAGTTAGCCAATCCCCAAGAAACCAAATGTTGAATGTTTTCTCTGATATAATGAGGCTGATTCATAATGGGGTTGGGAGGAGAAGCATGTGAAGATTAGATGAACTCTAGATAGGGCAAAGGGGAGGGGGGGTGGAGGAGGCAAGTGGTGTAAAAAAATGGTGGAATGATATGGACATCATTTGCCTAAGTACATGTATGAAGACATGAATTGGTGTGAAGATACTTTGTATACAACCAGAAATATATAAAAAATGTGCTCTATATGTGTAATATGAATTGTAATGCATTCTGCTGTCATAAAACAAATTAGAATAAAAAAATAAATTAAAAATAAATAGAAGAAAATGTGGTATATATACTCAATAGAATATTACTCAGCTTTAAAGAAGAGTAAAATTATGGCCTTTGCCAATAAATGGTTGGAGTTGGAGAATAGCATGCTAAGCGAAATAAGTCAATCCCACAAAACCAAAGTCCTAATGTTTTCTCTAATATGCAGATGCTAATTCACAACAAGGCAGGGGGGCACTTGGGAAGAACACTGTTACCTTAGATTAGGTAGAGAGAAGTGATGGGAGGGGTGGAGAGGGAATGTTGGGATAGGAAAGATAGTAGAATGAAACAGACATTATTACTGTTATGTACATATGTGACTACATGACCAATGATTCTACAACATGTGCACTCAGAGAAATGAGAAATTATATCCCATCTATATATTATATAAGTGTATAACTGTGTTCTACTATCATTTATAACTAATTAAAACAAATGACAAAATTTTAAAAAAAGAATAAAATGGAGTAAAACATTTAAAATACTAAAGAAAAACAAAGCCAAAGAAAAAAAGAATTGTAAATTGAATAAGTAGTAAAATTCTGTCTCAAAGCTAAGGAGAAATAAAGACATCCTCAAACAAAATTTAATTGAATTTGGAACGACTTGATCAGTCTTGCAAGGAAGTTAAAAATAAAATTTTCAGAGAGGAAGAAATGATAAAAATCAGAGCCCCAAACCTACATAAAGAAAGTGAATGTCTTTAGAGAACTAACAAATGAAGGTAAAATTAATTACTTAATTGTCCTATTCTTAATTGATGTAATGTTTTTTTTTCCCAATTAGCAATATCAACAATATGTTTATTATTATAGATTATGGATAAGTAAAATGAGTGACCAATTTGTATGAAATAGGAGGAAAGAATTGGAAACACTGTCTTATGGTATCTGCCCTAACCAAATGAAATATAGATTTAAAATAATTTCAAAATGTGTTGCAAAAACTAGGACAACTAAAATATTTCCTTTGTTTTTAATTTCTTTTAGAAATTAATTCACTTTAATTAATTGATTAATTAATTTTTTAAACAACTAAAATTTTATACAAAAATTTTGAACATTGTTTATCAGTAATTTTTAATTCAGAAGGCAGACTATTACTAAAGATTTGAAATCATTAGGACTGCCAATTTTCTATAATCTTTCCCAGGTTATCATAACAGAGGGAAAAATTTCTAAATTGTTCTATGAAATCAGTATTAATCTAACAAAAAAAAAGGAATAAAGAAACCAATAGAACAGAATATCTCATGAACATACATGCAAATATCCTCAACAAAGTATTAGCAGATCAAATATAAAAGTATATATGGAATTAAATATACACTATAGTCAAGTGGGATATATTTATTCTAGGAATGCAAGACTAGTTCAATACTTGAAAAACAAAGTTATCTGTCACATTTTTAGACTCTGCAGAAAAGTCATCCAAACATAGCAATAGATGAAAAAAAGCAAAATACCAATACCCATCATGAAAAAACAAAACTCAGCATCAAAGAATACAGGAAAATTCCTTCAACTGGACAAAGAACAGTTACAAAATACATATAGTTGACATTACATTAAATAATGAGAAATGGAATACTTTCTAGTTCAAAGATGTATTCTTTATGAATGTATTTAATTTCCTATTCAAAGTACTAGCTCATGCAATATAAATATAAAAGGAAATGAAAGCCATGAAGATTAGGAAGGAAAAAATGAAACTATCTTTGTTTACACATGACATTAATTTCCATGTAGAAAATTCCAAAAATAGTGCAAAAATTTCTGAAACTAATCAATCGATAAAACAAAGTTCCAGAATATGTGATTAGTATTTATAATTAAAATTGCTTTCTTAAATACCAGAAATGAATAACTGAAATTTTGAAATGGATAAGTAAACTGTGGCAATCCATTAACTGCAATGTTAATTAATAATAGAATGTATGACCTATTAAGCCACAAAAGACATGGAATAATATTAACTGTTACTAAGTAGAAAAAGCTAGTTTGAAAAGGCTAGATTTTATATGATGCCAACTATATAATATTTGTGATAGGTAAAATTAGAGACAGTGAAATATCAGTTTGAGGGCAGGGGAAGAAAGACGGATGAATAAGTACAGGGCATTTTTAGAGCAATTAAACCATTCTATGCGGACCTTGAACTAAAGTATACTGGCTTCCAAGGAGACCCAGGGTGAGCTCTGGCAGTTTCCACAGTGAGACCTGCTTTTTGGTATGTGTTGTCATATTTGATCATCTGTGATTCGATTCTTGTATTTTGTTATATTTGTTAATGAATTTAATAAGAATGCATTCAATTTGGGTGACCACAACATCCCTGTTCTTATTACTGATGACTTGATTTGTACTCTAAAAAAGCAGTAGGATTTTCATTATTTTCCATTTATAATCTAATGCTATAATCTCCTAATTATTCTCTATACTCCGTCATAATCTCACACAAATAATTCTTTCTAGAATCCTTGGAAAACAAACTCTTTCCTTAATTTCTTTATTAATGGAGTGGTGACTAGAATATTTCTTTCCTCAGTTTGCAACCTGAAATGACTGTTCATAATTCTCAAAAGAAAGCACAACAAAAAACATCATTTTCATTTGCATTGTCTTCAGCAGTTTCAACAGGGAGAGAACTAAAGCTACTGAAGGAAGGAAACACAAGAGTCCTTTGTGCTATTTTGCAACTTCTTGCAAGTCTAAAATTATTTTATGATAAATGTTAAAAAAAAGGATAGGATCTATTTAAATAAATAAATAAACCTGTTTGGAGCTGCAATGTTTTTTGATTTTGATAAGTGATGTTTGTCTGTTAGGTCATCAATTTAAATAGGATTTAGTATACATAATATTATTCCTTATCAAAATGCTATTGTGTGTTTTGTTTAAGTATAAAAAGCTTTGTGTGTGTGTGTGTGTGTGTGTGTACGGGTCTGTGTGTATGAGGTGTGTGTAAAATTAGTATGATGTCTTGATTACAATATAATCTGGCATTTTAATTGTTAAATACTATGAGTTGAGTTCATGTTTTTTCTTTAATTTCTTCTTACTTTTTTCAAAGAAAATTTCTATCTCTAAGCGAATAATTCCTTATATTATATATATATATATTTTATATATAATATATTTAATTATTGTAAGGAAATTGAAGTTCTCCCACAAGCTTTGCCAAAGATATTCAAAATGTATTTTGAGGGCAACATTATTAATGAAAAATAGTGAGAAATATCAAAATCCTTTAATCTGTTAATATTTCAAAAACATTACAAATACTTTGCTCATGTATAGACCACAAGACAGCATGGCTGGTTGAATATTCTGAATCAAAAACACTCTAGTAGCTTGATTCAAGGGATAGTGCAGTATTGATTTGACTGGCTGTAGCATTTTGCTTTCACATGAAAAGTAGTCCCTGAGTCTCATTTTATTTCTTATACTCACAAAGGAAAATTCAGCTTTTAACTAGCAAATGTCAGCAACATTTAATAACCACGATGTTTCATACTCAAAAGCAGCTTATGAAATTCCCTCAGAATAATGCTATCAACAGTTATTGATACAATGGTTGGCCTTATAATAAAAGTGAAGATTTCAGTGAACATTGATAGCTTTTGAACATTGAATTTAGTTGTTTTAAAACTATCAATACATCATTAACCTTGGGAAGGATATTTGTGCTGTTCTGTTTTATTTTGACAGTCAGTGACCTGGGGTTTACTTGAATATGATAAAGAGTAAGAAAGATTCTATACTTTCATAGCTTCTTTTGTGCTATAATATAGTTACTCAGAAATTTGTACATTCCTAATACACATAGAAGATTTCACAATTGTAAATCATCCTAAATATACTTAACTTTCAGTTAGGATTCTAATATTGCTTGTTAAGGACTCAGTATTTGAAATTTTAAATCTTTTTTTTTTTCAGCCTTTTCTGTGCTGTGACCAAAAACCTGACAAGAACAATTTTTGAGGAGCTAAGTTAATGTGTGGCTCACAGTTTCAGAGGTCTCAGTCCATAGATGGCCACCTTCATTGCTTTGGGTCTTGGTGAGGCTGAGAATCAAAGCAGAAGAGTGTGGTGGAGGAAAGCATCTCACCTCACAGCAGCTGGGATTCAGAGAGACACCAAATAAAGGGCTTGAGATAAATATAGACCCCAGGGATAAACGTCAGAGGACTTACTCTCTTTAATTAGGTTGCAACTCTACATTTTTCACCACCTCTCAATAGTTCATTCAAATTATGAATCTATCAATGGATTAATCCACTGAAGAGAATAGAGCCCTCATGATACAACAATTTCCTAAAAGTGCTGCCTCTGAAACTTCCTGCATCGGGGACCAAGCCTTTAACACATGAGCCTTGGAGGAATATTTCAATTACAAAGGATAACAGATAGCAAGTTGGTGCTGCTTGCCGGACACTAGGTAATAATGTCTGGAGAGCAGAATTTTTCTTTATATCCTTTTTAACTTTATAAAGTAGGCTTCCTTTAGATAATTGCCTCTCGTAAAGTTATATGTTCATATGCTAGCCCCTTTTAACCTTTAATCCAATTCATTTATAAGTTTAAAATGGTTAGCCTTTGCTTCTTGGGGCAGGGAGAACTCCAAATTGAATGGTTTCTTTGAGATGAGTATGAGGAGTCCTGCAGGAATGACAACTGGCAGCAATCAATACATGTCAAAAGATCACTGTGTCCTCATCCTGGAAAATTAGTAAGAGTCTGATAATACCTGTGATGCTGAGGATGTACAGAAGGGAAATCCCTGCAGGTTGGCAGGAGTGTATTTCAAACAAAACAAAACAAACAACAACAAAAAAAACCACTTTAATTTCAGTTGGTAATATCTTACAAAATTAAAGATGCCTATTACCATAATACTCCTACTATTCAGTGGTTCTACCCTAATTATATATCTGGAGAAACCTTCACACTACACATGTGAAGAACACCATAGTTTACTTCAGTCTTGTTTATCATCATCAAAATTTAAAACAATCCAAGTGTCCAGTGATAGTAATGAAACAGAGCTGTACATAGCAGCAATGAACTTGCAAGCATAACCTTGAGATTATCAGCAGGTGATGCACATACATTATGCACATACATCTTCTTTTATACAGAAGATATAAAATAATTTATATACTACTTTAAATATATAACTTGTCACCATATATTTTAAGTTTCTTGTGATGTGAAGAGTAAGAAATAAATATATGTAAACCATAAAATATATAGTTATTAAAAATTAAAATACCTAAATTATTGTATCTGAGATCCCTCACTCTCTGTTTTGTGCCTTTCTTCTGTATCTCTCTTCTGTGTTCATCTACCTATTATGAAAAATGAAGTGCTAATAATCATAGACTTTAGAGAAATACAAACTTGAATTTCATACCAACTCAATAATGTCATAAGTGTATAATATTGGGCTAATTACCTGACCTTGGTAGATCTGAATTCTTCATCTGTTTTGTTAACAATACTGTAAAGTTAAGAGAAGAAAATGAATACACCCTTGCTAATGTAGTATCCACCTAAGAAAGGATACTTCTATTTTATATATTTTTATTTCTATTTCACAAAATCGATGTTGATGTTGTATTAAAAATATAATTGGGAAAATTATAGAAATTTTACATTTTGACAATTAATTGGGATATTAATTTAAAAATTAACAGCATATTTTTTGCTTTAAAATAGTTATTCACTGGAAAAACTTGGAGATGTGATTTTTGTAATTCAATTTGTTTCCTAATCTGTAGTTTATTTACCCTCTTATTATTTCTGTAATGTTCTTGCAAGAACAGTTGTTTTGTATCTTCCATTTATAATTTAAAGTATATAGTTTCTCCATTAAACTATATACTTTAATTCACTGTTAATACTAATTAAAAATAAAAGGACAAATAAATGATAAAGCCTACCACATGTTTTTTTTTTAAGTATTTAAAAATCAGGTTACTTATTAAACACCATTAAATGTATTTGGTATCTTTGGAAATATTAAAATGGGCTTCCTTCCCTTAGTATTTGTAGAATTGAATTACATTGAGTTTTCCTAAGGTTGAAACAACTTTGTTTTCCTTTAATGTAATAACTGTGATTATAGTATACTATTTTCTATTCCATCACTGTACTTGACATACTTAATATCTTAATAAGTACCTATACCCTACATTTACTAAATGGAAAGTATGCATTATTTTCTTTGCGTAAACAATACTGCCTGATATAACTGTGAATTTTATATTAATTTATAGAATTACAAAGCATACTTTTTTTAAGTAAAGTCTTTTTTAAGTTAAATAATACCTGTAATTTAACACTAACAATCTTTTCTTTGAAATTCATACTTCATTCACTGTTTTCCAAATTTTCTGATAAAATTTTGTTTTAGCACGAAGATCACATGTTTAATAACATTAAAATTTGTCAATATACTTTTTATTTTTAATTCTTTGTATCCAGATTTAATTATCTTTTACCAACTATCCCAAACATATGTATATTTTATTTCATTTATACAGTCTTTTTTCTAATCACATCTAAATTCTTTTTTATTTAATTATATTTCCTTAATTTTTTCTATGCACTTTCTTTGAATTTGTTTTAGTCATATTTTAGTACCTTAAAGTGAAAGTTCATTTCATTTATTTTTACATTCAATAACTTATATTTAGTCATAGTTATCAATTTTTGTTCTAGCATTGCCTTGATGCCATCATCCATTTGATTCTGACAGACTCTCTGCATATGCCTATTCAAGTTGTATACCATGGAGAAGCATGTCATCTAACTGCATATTGTTACCTTAGAAATTAACTTATGTGAGAATTGAGGGGTAACAAAATTAAGCAAGTTACTCAATGAATCTTAAATCTTTGACTTATCTGAACACAGACCACCACCCACCCACCCCCTGTCACCACTACTTTACTTTTTTTTTTTTAATGTGGTGCTAGGAATTGAACCTTGGGCCTTATGCATTTGAAGCAAGCACTCTACCAACTGAGCTACATCCCCAGCACAGCCACCACTACTTTCTCTCTCTTATTTAAGCTTACATTGTCCAGCATCACCTACCAGCAATTCAATGGTGGAGACTCCTTCAGTTTGTTTCCTCAAATGCAACCATCCCATATGACCTTTAATAACAAAAAAATTATATTATTATTTTTTACAGAAGCACCTTGAAGTCTGTAGCATCTTTGATTTTTTATATATATTATTTCAGAGTCTATAGTTTCAAATCTGGCATCTTGTATAAGAAAACATTACGTGTGTGTGTGTATGTGTGTGTGTTTGTTTTTGTTGTTCTTACCTATCTTTTTGATTTTATGTAGTTTTTAGCATTATTACACATCTGTCTTTTTAAAACGTCTTCAGATTGTTTTAAGAAAATATGCCCTCTATGGAACAACAAGTGCATTTACATATATAATGTACACATACATGCTGATAGGATTTTGGGTATCCAGTTAGTATATATATATATATATATATATATATATATATATATATATATATATGAAAAGGAGTCAGAGGTAAATATGGAGCTAGGCAGTATTACATATTGTAAATTTTTAAATTAAATTTATTTTTATTGACATAATATTTTTACATATTTATGATATACAGTGTGATGTTTTTATCCACGTATAAATAAAGCTTGAATGATTTTATGATTGTGTTGGTAACTGTTTCCCTCCCCTAATAATTTGCTATTTCTTAAGAAAACCCAGAATGTGATTTCTTAGAACCAGTGAAACTGGAAAGGGAAAGGTTCAAAAAGTAAAATTTGGGAAATAAATCTATTCCAATAATAATATTAATCAAGGCTTCTCTTTGAAGTAAAATATTTTGTGGAAGAAGATATAAAGTTGCTTTGATTTTTCATGTATAATAGCAAGCAAGTATTTGCAGTTTAATCAATAAATTACCTCACTAATATTTGAGAGAATGGTAGAAATATAGGAATAAGCCTCATCTAATGTTTTTAGAATTAAATCCTGAATATTGAATTCTAATTTGAGTGTTAAACTACTTTGTATTATGTTATTTTTCTTATTAATCTAAAATTGTAGTAGATTTGTAACACAGATATTTAGCAATAAGTATAAATATATCCCTGTGTTTTGATTAATCAGGTGAAAAAACATGAGAGAAAATTTTTGTCATAGTATTTTATAAGTAATTAACTGTTGGCAATTAGAGATCAAAAAAAATGCTTTTACTATTTAGAATAATAAATTGGCAGTTATGGATTATAAACTACAAATACAACTCTATTTCTGGCAGAAACTCTGAGTTTGGAATCATTCTGCTTCACATTAAAAAAAAATTAATAAACAAAAGTTAAATGACCCAGCAGCTCAGGAGGCTGAAACAGGAGGATTGTGAGTTCAAAGCCAGCCTCAGCCACAGTGAAGCATTAAGTATCTCATTGAGACTCTGTCTCTAAATAAAATATAATATAGAACTAGGGATGTGGCTCAGTGGTTGAGTGACCTTGAGTTCAATCCCCTATATTAATCAATCAATCAATCAATCAATAAAATTAATTGAGAAGGAATATGTGATCACTTCACTCTTAATTTAATTAACAAAAATAAATCTAAAAATAAGAATAAAAACAAAATAAATGTATTGCTTAAGTAGATTTAATATAGTTTAATAAGTTATACATTATGATAAGTTGATTATTTGAATAAAATTAGTTCTCTATTAATCTATTTAAGATCACAATGTTCCTAAATAAATTTTATACCAGGTGCATGAATTTTCAACAGAGATATTATGAAGCTGATTTTTAATTGCTTTTAAATATTGTCATTGTTTCTCATATTGCATTCTCTTTTTGAATGTGCTTTTTCTTTTAATATTCTTCCCACATTAATAAACAAATAACAGATATTGTGCATCAGATTATATATCTACCCTCTAATGCTTTAATCTTTTTTTATTGGACTCCACAATCATTTGTGTACACATATATTTGCAAGTATGTGTGTATATGTATGTTATATCCATTTAGTGTGGGTGTAGAGGAAGTTGGGTGTCATGCCTTAGGTTTATCAGTTGAAGACTGCCGTGATGTTAGAATTAAGTTCAGGCTATGGCTTTGCATTTGGTAAATTTTTAAGTCACTTTAAATGAACTAGGAAGAAATAAAAATATTTGAATTAAAAAAAAATAGTATTGCCTCACAGGATCATTGAAACTTACCTAAACTTATTGTCAAGTACTTAAAATTAAACAACTATTATTGTATCCTGTAAATATAAACCTTTTAATAAGATTAAAATGTCCCTTTTGGCTTTCTTTGATAATAGTTAATACATAAATACATAGATTAATGGAAAATCACTTTTCTCTTATACTTTGTTTTGTCTATTTGCTGTTATCACAAAAGGAATTATATAATCAAGAGTTTTTCTGACTTTTGCTTTTGATCTTAAGCTTTTTATATTTGAAATAATAGTTAATTAAACATTTGTCTTCATAAGCTTTTTTGCTTCTGTGATAAAAAGGGACCTGACAATAACAATTAGAGGAAGAAAAGTGTATTGGAGGACTTCGGGATTCAGAGGTCTCTGTCCACAGAGAGATAACTGCTTTCTTTGGGGCCTGAGGTGAGGCAGAACATTAGTTGCTGAGACATGGCATTAGGAAACAGAAGAGAGAATAAGCTCAACTTACAAAATATCTACCCCAAAGGCATGCCCAAATGATCCACTTCCTCCAACTACACATGCCCTGTCTACATTTATCACATTTTGAGAGTAACAAAATAATTAGATTAAGGTTTTCATAACCCAATCATTTCTCCTTTAAAGGTTTTTTGCAATGTCTCACACATGAGGTTTTGGGGGATACCAAACATCAAAACTATAACAACACTGGACAATAAGACGCATCAGAAATATTATATGGATGAGAAGCAGATAATCTTCAGTTTAATTTTGTGTCAAATTCTAAAACTGTTGAGAGCCACAGCCGAAGGGGCCCCAGCAAACTTCCAGCTGCCAGCAAACTTCCAGCTGCCGGCTGATGATTGGCTCACAGCGGCCCCAGGAACATCTAGCTGATTGGCTCCTCTGCGGTGATGCTCATTGGGCTGTTTCCCTGCCCTTTCAGACCACGGAGCTGCTCATTGGGGGACTTTTTTGGCTCTGCCCACGTGACCCAGCCAATCAGCCTCAAGAGCAGGAGGATTGTGGGAGGTGGAGAGAGAGGCTTGGGTTGGAGAGAGAGGCTTGTGGAAAGCCGGTGGTGGCAGTTGGGGCTCTGAGGGTTTTTCCTGAGAGGCTGTTTTGTTTAGCGTGTGTGGTTCTAAAAATAAAGTTAGTTTCTTTTGACAAGTGGCTCCTGATTGTGCCCATCCAGACTGCGGCATTTGGTGGCTCGCATGGGGAGCGACTGAGGGTAAGTGCTAAGGTAAACTGCTCGCCCCTGAGGGCAGGGCGAGAGGATGGGTAGCCATTTTAAGATTCTTCTTTTGTTTGGCTTCACTTTTGTTTTAAGATGCCTGTCCCTGGAGATGAGTGAGACGGAAGAAAAACCGCTCACATCTGAGGAAAAACTATTTGCGTCTGAGGAACAGATAGGGAGAAAGGTTATAATGATTTTTTGTTGTTCCATTTTTATTTCATTCTATCTCGGTTTTGTTTGGTGTTATCTTGTTGGGTTGTATTATAGTAGAAATATGGGATCAGAAATTAGTAAAAAACAAACCGAAAGAGTGTTAAGTAAATTGTTAGAGGAAGGAGGCATCCCAGTAAAATCAAGAGCAGTCAGGGCATACGTTGATACAATACAAAAATGTAGCCCATGGCTTTTTAAGGAGGAGTTGTTAAATACATCACAATGGAACCATCATGGTGAAGATTTAAAAAGAATAGAAAAGAAAAGCCCAGGGACTCTGCCAGTTGGCACATAGCCATTGTGGACGTTGGTATCTTGTTTGCTTAGTCCAAAACCTTCAGTTCAGACAAAGGTAGAGGAAGGAGAAGACATATTAATTCAAGTAAAAGAGAAGGTCTCTCAAGTTAGTCAGACAGAGGAAAAGATTCAAGTAAAAGAAAAGGTCTCTCGAGCTAGTCAGACAGAGGAAAAAATTCAAGTAAAAGAGAAGGCCTCTCAAGCTAGTCAGACAGAGAAAGAAAGTGTAAAACAGAAAAAGCCATCAGGGGGAAAGTTACAACAGGAGACTGCTACTAACACCTTTCTATCACCAGAGGGTGTAAGTGTCCAACCAACAGCACCACCTCTACAGGAGACTGCTACTAACACCTTTCTATCACCAGAGGACGTAAATGTCCAACTAACAAGGCCACCTCCATATGCTGGGAGGCCCCCAACCCCTGCAGTTGATAGTTGGGATCCTGAGACAAGATCTCAAATATTAACATGCCCTGTATTTGAGGCAGGAGGGCAGCGAGTTTACCATGTTTTAAATTTCAAAACAGTGAAGCAGCTAAAAGAGGCTTTAACAACATATGGTCCTCAAGCACCCTTCACTGTAAGCATGGTTGAATCCATTAACAACTTGAACATGACGCCAGCAGATTGGGCTAATATGTGTAAAGCTGTGCTAAATGGAGGACAATACCTGTAATGGAAGGTTGCCAATGAGGAATTTTGCAAGGAGACGGCTAGGCGAAATGCAGCAGCTGGTTATCCTCAGAGAAATCTAGATATATTGTTAGGAAAGGGACCTTATGAGGATCAGCAGCAACAAATTGCATATGATCCTGGTGTATATGCACAAATTGCTGTAGATGCAATTAAGGCATGGAAGACTTTACAAGGACATGGAGGTTTACAAGGTCAATTATCTAAGGTAATACAAGGAGCTAATGAACCTTATGCTGAATTTGTAGATAGGCTTATTCAAACAGCTACCAGAGTTTTTGGGAATACAGAACAAGCAATGCCATTACTAAAACACCTGGCTTATGAGCAAGCGAATCGTTGGTGCAGAGATATCATTAGACCATGGAAACATGAAGATTTAAACACATATATTAAATTATGTAGAGACATTAATGAACAAGAGCAAGTCGTGGCAGCTGCAGTAAAACAGGCTTTAGATGCCAGAGACATTAATGAACAAGGGCAAATTGTGGCAGCTGCAGTAAAACAGGCTTTAGATGCCAGGCCAAGAACATGCTACAATTGTGAACAAACAGGACATTTTAAAAGGAATTGCCCCATTGGAGGAGGGTTTAACAAAACTAGGTATCAAAGGAGTAGAATACCAGGTATTTGCCCACGATGCCGTAGAGGGAGACATTGGGCTAATGAATGCCATTCTCAAACCACCATAGAGGGTACTCCATTATCAAAAAATGAACAAGGACCAGGTGTTTATCCACGATATCATGGAGAAAGGCATCGGGCTCCATTGCCAAAAAATGGACAGGGGGGCCCAATGCTCCGGGGCCCAAAACCACAAATATACGGAGCACTGGAGGAACCCAGCAACCCCATCAGGGTAGTGCCCAGGACACACTGTCCATCAGATCCCTCATCAGACAAACCAGAGGGAGCGCAGGGTTGGACATCTGCGCCTCCACCAGAGCAGTACTAACTCCAGAGATGGGAGTTCAAATCATTCCCACAGGGGTGAAAGGACCTCTTCCCAAAGAACAGTAGGCTTATTATTGGGACGCAGCTCTTCTACTCTAAAAGGACTTATGATAAGTCCTGGGGTAATTGATCCTGATTATGAAGGTGAAATAAAAATTATAGCCAGTTCTCCAAAGGGTATATAAGTAATTTCACCAGGAGATAGAATAGCACAGTTACTAATAATACCCAGCCTACATGATAAATTTTCCAGTCGTACTGTAGAAAGAGGTTCCAAGGGATTAGGCTCCACAGGTGTAGATTGGGCTATGCTTTCTTTAAATTTAGATTCTCGCCCCATGCTAAAACTAAATATTCAAGGACATGAATTTAATGGGCTACTGGATACAGGTGCAGACCTTAGCATCATCTCTCGTCAAGAATGGCCAAAACATTGGCCATTACAACAAGCCACTCAAACGCTTCGAGGCCTAGGAGTGGCAATTAATCCCCATAGAAGTGCAATGGTATTAGATTGGAAGGATCCTGAAGGATGTGAAGGAACTATACAGCCATATGTATTGGATCATCTTCCCGTAAATTTATGGGGACGAGATGTCCTAGATCAATTAGGTTTGACATTAACAAATAACATCAACCAAAATGCACCCACTATTATGACTAGACAAGGTTTTAGGAAAGGAAAAAGATTAGAAAAACAAGAACAAGGTATAGCAGCACCAGTACAAATAGATCAAGGAACAGACAGACATGGGTTGGATTTTCAGAAAGGGCCACTGAGACAATAAAAATTACTTGGAAATCAGAAAGACCAGTATGGGTTCCTCAGTGGCCCCTGACTAAAGAAAAGATACAAGCAGCCCATGACGTGGTCAAACAAGAATTAGCGGAAGGACATATACAACCTTCTGTATCTCCCCATAATACTCCCATTTTTGTCATCAAAAAGAAATCTGGTAAATGGAGATTATTGCAAGATTTAAGAGCCATTAATAATGAGATGGTTATTATGGGACCTGCTCAATCAGGGATTCCTCAGTTGTCTGCTTTGCCAAAAACCTGGTATGTTTTAGTTATAGATATTAAAGATTGTTTTTTTTTTCAATTCCAATTCATCCTGAGGATAGTCCACGTTTTGCATTTACTATCCCTGCACTGAATCATGAAGGTCCTGATCAGAGATATGAATGGAAAGTACTCCCTCAAGGGATGGCTAACAGCCCAACTATGTGTCAAATTTATGTTAACAAAGTAATCCAGCCACTTAGAAATCAAAATCCTGAACTACAAATATTTCACTATATGGATGATGTATTATTAGCACACAAAGCTAAAAACACATTGTTAGAATGTTATGCCACACTTACAAACTTATTTTAAAAATACAATCTAGAGATAGCAATAGATAAAGTACAATTAAATTTTCCAATTAATTATTTAGGAGTTCTATTATCCTCAAACATGTTCCATCCACCAAAAATTCAAATACGAGTAGATCAACTCAAATCACTTAACGACTTTCAAAAGTTATTAAGAGACATAAATTGGATAAGGCCTTATTTACGTATACCAACAGGAGAGTTGGGACCTTTATTTGATATCCTAAAAGGTCCATCAGATCCAAATTCACCCCACATGTTAACGCCTGAAGCAAGAAAGGCATTAAAAATCATTGAAACATATATGGAAAATATGCATTTGGACACAATTGATATAAGTTTGCCTTTATTGTTTATTGCACTACCAACAAAAAATATTCCTACAGGAGTATTTTGGCAAGAAGGTCCATTATTATGGATACATTTATCTTATTCTCCTAACACTATTCTTACTAGGTATCCTGAGGCTGTAGGACAATTAATACTCAAAGGAATAAAAGCAGCAAAGGGAGTGTTTGGAATTTCTCCCCATAAAATTATTACTCCATATACTATGAATCAAATTGATGAGTTAGCTAATGAGTTAAATACTTGGGCAATAATCATGTGCAAATCTAATGTTTCATTTGATAACCACTTACCATCTAATCCTTTATTGTCTTTTTGGTCATTGCATCCTGTAATTTTTCCAAAAATGACAAGAAAAACACCTATCATGAATGCTCCAAATATATTCACTGATGGGTCAAATAATGGTACAGCAGCAATAGTTACCCCTGATCAAACTTTTACATTTTTAGTACCCAAACAATCAGCTCAAAAGGTAGAGCTTAATGCAGTATTACAAGCTTTTGTGATGTTTAAAGATTCTGTATTTAATTTATTTTCCAATAGTCAGTATATAGTTAACGTTATAGTATCCCTTGAAGATGCTGGTAGGATTTCCCTTTCCTCTACTGTTTTCTCTTTGCTTTCCTCTATACAAAGTCTAATCTGGGACAGAAAAGATCCATTCTTTATAGGACATATCAGGGCACATACAGGATTGCCTGGAGCCCTTAGTTTGGGCAATGATTAAGCAGATAAAACTACACATGACATACATATTTTCTCTACACTAGAAGAAGCTACAAATTTTCATAAAAGGTTCCATGTCAATGCTAATACTTTACAAAAGCGTTTTAAAATAACTAAGGAACAAGCTAGACAAATAATAAAACAATGTCAAAATTGTGTGACCTTTTTACCACAAGTTAATCTTGGAGTCAATCCTGGACGATTGATACCTAACCATATTTGGCAGATGGACATCACACACTTGCCAGAATTTGGAAAATTAAAATATTTGCATGTTACGGTTGATACTTCTTCTGGATTTTTGATGGGTTCCCTTCATGCCAGAGAAAAAACTAAAGATGTTATAACTCATTGCTTACAAAATTTTGCCACTGTGGGTGTTCCAAAACAGTTTAAAACAGATAATGCCCCTGGTTATACTTCTACCTCTTTTAAACAATTTTGCTCAACATTTGGCGTTACTCATATAACAGGAATCCCATACAATCCACAGGGACAAGGCATAGTTGAAAGAGCTCATCAAACTATTAAAATGTACTTATTAAAGCAAAAAGACGGAATTGGGAAGGGGTATATATTCCCCAAAGATAAACTTAAAATAACCCTTTTTACTCTAAACTTTTTAAATTTGGATTCATCAGGACTTAGTGCTGCGGAAAGGCATATGTGTCCAAAAAATGTGCATAAGCCCAAGGTACTTTGGAAGGATATTCTAACAGGACAATGGAAAGGTCCTGACCCAGTGATAGTCTGGAGTCAGGGGCCTGTTTGTGTGTTTCCACAGGGAGAATAGCAGCCGATTTGGATTCCAGAGAGATTAACTAAAGCGATTTCTACAGACCAAAAAGAAGATGATTTGACTCAAGTCCATAACAGCTGATATCCAAAACTCCAGTTTGGCTATCCTTACATCTGCGATAGAACCAGGATGCTTTTTTCAATATCAATTTTATTATTGCCCTTTCCCACATTCTATTTCGTTTTTTGAGCTCATACAGACCTAGGTTAATGTTTTGCTGATCAGTTCTATTTTTTGACTATAGAGTTTTTAAACATTGCAATGGAGATTTCACCTGTAAAAAGTTATAAGGCCTTTACTATTAGGTTATGTGTTGTATGTATTATATGTGTGCACACTTGTGTTTTGTGTTATATGTTTGAATGTACGTATGTCCATATATCATATATGATGAGCGCTCATGAAAAAATGGATCCAAATATATTTTTTTTATTCACGTGATTTAAATGGTTTAATTTAAATTGGGTAAACAACTGTTGAGGATTGTTTTAATATGTGAACAAAAAAGGAGGTTAACAGATCTGTTTGTTTACTTTCACCTTTCCTTTTCATTATATTTAATAATTCTCTTAAAGACAATGTAAATTGTTAAGAAAATTGTTTTCTTTTAGTGCCTTCTGGAATGTTACATAATTTTTTCTTTAGCCATTATTGCCAGAATTCCTATCTTCATCCCAGTGCTGGTGAAGTCAAAGATAAAACCAATCTACAGCTTCTGCAATAGCCATCACTGAACTGCTTGCAGAACTTGCCTGGACACATTGTGAACTCACCTGTATGCATTGTGAACTATCTGTTGGTGCAGTGACTTGTGGTAGTGTTGGGGTATTTTTGCTGATGATGTCATCAGTGGTACAATTTTTCCAAAAGGAGCCGTCAATTGGCTTGGTGTATCTTCCTCCCTTCTGCTTGTCATGATTTTCCAGCTAAAATTTGGGGGCCAACAGAGGTGAGGCAAAGAACCTCAGCCCCCCACTGGTACAAAGACCTCTCCACAGGTGTGGCTCTATACTGGACCGGTAGTCAGTGACGGGTAAGATCCAATTGCAATGGTACCAACCTAACGGGTAAGGACCATATGTACTATTGGACAACCTAAGGCAGGCATGGTCCCTAAGCCACATGCTTTTTGTTTAAACAGAGAGGGGGAGATGTTGAGAGCCACAGCCAAAGGGGCCCCAGCAAACTTCCAGCTGCCAGCAAACTTCCAGGTGCCGGCTGATGATTGGCTCACAGCGGCCCCAGCAACATCTAGCTGATTGGCTCCTCTGCGGTGATGCTCATTGGGCTGTTTCCCTGCCCTTTCAGACCACGGAGCTGCTCATTGGGGGACTTTTTTGGCTCTGCCCACGTGACCCAGCCAATCAGCCTCAAGAGCAGGAGGATTGTGGGAGGTGGAGAGAGAGGCTTGGGTTGGAGAGAGAGGCTTGTGGAAAGCCGGTGGTGGCAGTTGGGGCTCTGAGGGTTTTTCCTGAGAGGCTGTTTTGTTTGGCGTGTGTGGTTCTAAAAATAAAGTTAGTTTCTTTTGACAAGTGGCTCCTGATTGTGCCCAGCCAGACTGCGGCATAAAACATCTTAAATTATATATGAAACCAACTTAAAATAGATTAAAGGCTTAAACATCAGACCCGAAACAAAAGTTGCTATATGGAAAAATAGGGAAAATTGCCCACAATGTTGGTCTGCAGACAGATTTCTTGTATATGACCAAAAAAGTACAGACAATAAAAGTAAAAGTAAAAAAAAAAAATGGATTAAAGCATTTCTTAAAAAGCAAAAACAAACTTCTGGATAGCAAGAGAAACAAGCAATACAATAAATAACTCTATGCATCTGGTAAGAAGTTAATATCCAAAACATATAAGGAAAATCAACATGTCAATTTTAAGGATACAAATAATCTAGTTAAAAGATGAGTAAAGGACTTGAAAGAGCTATTTTGCTAAAGACACACAGACAACTAACAGACATAAGAAAAAATGCTTATGATCACTAATCATCAGGGGAGTGCAAACTACATTATAACTAAAGTATCTCACCTGCTCTAATGGCCCTTATCAAAAAGATGAAAAATAACAAATGTTGCCAAAGATGTAAAAACATTAGAATTAACACAATGGGAATGTAAATTAATACAGCCATTCTGCATATCATTATTGAAGTCTCTCAACAAAATAAAAGTAGAACTACCATAGGACCCAGCAATTCCACTTCTGGGTACGTATGCAAAGGAATGGAAATCAGTATGTCAAGGATGTATCTGCACTTCCATGTTTATTGAAAGCCAAGGTAAGGAATCAACCTGAGTATATGTCAATGGATAAATGGATAAATAAAGCATGGTACATTCAATTATGTGCTCCCTAATGACATTTTATGCAACAATGGATCACATATACAAATGTGATCTCATAAGATTATAATTAACCTGAAAAAATATAACCAATGAGAGGAAAGCTCAAGTTTTACTACATATGGATTATCCAGTTTTTTAAGCACCAATTATTGAATAAACTGTTCTTTTCCAAATTTATGTTCTTGGCAATTTTGTTGAAAATCAGCTAAAAATACATGCATTTATTTCTGAATTGTCTATACTTCAATTATCTTATGTATTCATTTTTCTATCAGTGTTAAGCTAAACAAGTACATATCCTCCAGTATTACCGTGAATGTAAATGTTCTTATCTCTACAATTAAAAGACACAGGATGATTTGATTTAAAAACAGAACCCAACAATAAGTTCCTTAAGAGAAACTCACCTCACTGACAAAGACATACACAGACTGAAAGTGAAAGAGTAGAAAATTATATTCCATGCAAATAGAACCTGAAAGCAAGCAGAAGCATCTATTCTTATATATGCCAAAATGGATTTTAAACCCCAATATGTTAGAGGATAAAAGGAAGTCAGTACATATTGATTAATATATGTACCAAATATTGGAGCACTCAATTTTATAAAATAAGTGCTACTAGACATAATAAAGAGATAGTACACAATTCAGGAATAGTGGTTGACTTTATACTCTGCTATCTCCAACAGATGGACAATTCAGACAAAAAACATCAACAAAGAAACATCAGAGTTTAGTTACACTGTATATCAAATGGTCTTAACATATATAAATAACATGCCAATCAGCAACTTCAGAATACACATCTATTTATCCGCACATGGGACTTTTTCCAAGATAGATTACATATTAAGATATAAATCAAGTCTTAACAAATTTAACAAAGTCACATTATTTCTTTCATCTTATTAGATCACAATGTAATAAAAGTAGAAATCAACAGCAAAAGAAACTATAGAAATTATAGAAACAAATGGAGATTAAAAAACACACTATTGGAAAAAAGAGGAAGTTTCTAGCAACAAGTGCCTGCATAAAAAGAAAAAATTATCTCACTTAACCTAATTATGTATCTCAAGCTGTTAGAAATAAAAAAAAAACCCAAACTCAACATTATTAGAAGGAAAGAAATAAGAAAGATCAGAAGATCAGAGAAAAATTAATTGAAATAGAGAATAAAATAATAATGCAAAGGATCAATGAAACTGAAAGGCGAGTGACTCAGAGATGGAGATTATACCAAGAGATTTATTAGGGGGCTGCCTGAAGGGGAAGGAAAGGAGAGGCAGAGAGGAGAGGAGGAGGGCAGAGAGAAGAGAGGAAGAAAGAGAAAGAAAGTAGAGAGAGGAGAGAAAGAAGAGGAAGAGTGAAGAGAGGAAGAAGGCAAAGAGCGTGAGCTTGCAAGCTTGGCTTAAGAAGGGTTGCTTAGGCAATGTGGTGGGTGCTGGTTGGCAGAGTGACTCAGGAACATCGAGTGGACACTGTGTCCAAGGGGCACTGGTTGAGAAAACCTTTTAATTTGGCGCTCTTCGGCTTGGCGCCCTTGCAAGATGCAAACTTAACTTCAGTGAGGAGTCTCCCACACACCCCACAGAAACAAAGTGTTGGTTCTTTAAAAAGATAAACATAATTTAGGGCTACAGCTATAGCTCAGTGGTAGAGTACTTGCCTAGCATGCACAAGGCCCTAATTTTAATATCCAGTACTACAATGAAGAAAAAAAAAAAAAAAAAAACAGAAGAAGGAGAAAGAGGAGAAGGAGAAGAAGAGACAAACATTTAGCTAAGCTAACCAAGAGAAAGAGAAAGATAATACACAAGAATAAAAACAGAACTGAAAAGACATTACAGCAAATACCACTGAACTTCAAAGAATCCTTAGGGAGTATGTTGAAAATCTAGATGCCAATTGTAAGGTCCTTGCTTAGCATCTGGATGACCATCTTAAGTGACAATCGCCATTTTAAGAAAAATTTTGCTTTCCTGCCCAAGGTCATTTCTGAGAAAGGCTCACCACTCCCTCATATCAACCCTACCCTTCACCACCCACATTCTGACCTGCCTGGCTCTAATCCTTGAACCTGCCCCTATTTTGCCTCTATCTATGGAGAGATGTGCCTTTATTTCTCAGCTCTGACAAATATACTCTTGTGGGTATCTCTGCTTGGTCTCCATCTTTCATTTCTCGCTCACCTGTCTCCTGGGTCTCCTGGGTCCTTGCTTTCCTTTCACCAATAATTTGGGAAAATTTAGAATAAATGGAAAAATTCTGGACACTTGTGATCTACCAAAATTGAACAAAAAGGATCTAAATAGATCAATAACAAGTAATGGAATTAAAGCTGCAATAAAATCCCCCCTCAAAAAAACCCCACATCTGGATAGATTCAGTGCTCAGTTATGAGACTTTTAAAGAAGAACTGACACCAGCAACACTCAAACTAAGGCCAGAATTAGAGAGGCAGTCAGTATAGGTAGGTCAGATCAGATTAAGGAGGCCAATTTTGAGAAAGTCTGGGAAATTGGAGTTTGTCCCCTGAAGGATTGCAATGTTAATTCCTTCTGAGCCCTTCCTCCACCCTTATCTAGAAACTGCCCCTGCTCCAACCTGTTGCCAATGTAGTCTGTGGTAGGAATTGCCCCTCCCTACAGGGAGCTAGCTATAAGGTTGTTAATTAATGTGTGCTGGGCTGCTCCATCCTGCCCTTCCCCATTCAGCCCACCGGTTTCCCACCTTTTGGCCATCCCACCGAGCATTCCTGGGCCTAGTCACATAAGCAGGAAGGAGAAGATACAGGGAAGAGAACAGGAGAAAAAAGGAAGCATAGGACATACAAAAAGGACAGAACACCTCACCTCTTGGGATACTGGGATACCAGCTATGGCCCCCTTCTCCCTCCTGGGAGAAGTCTATGTTACCCCTTTTTAAATAAACCCTGCTTTATATGTTTGCCTCGGTGTGTCTCTAATGTTCAAACTTCAACATATGAGGAAACAGAACTTGTCACCGATAACTGGCGGTATCAGAACTATTACATAAAATACAAAGGAAAGGTACCCTTTCAAATTCATTCTACAAAGACACTATTATCCTGCTATCAAAACTTGAGCATACAAGCAAAAGGGAAACTAATGCCCAACATTCCTGGGAACAGCAGATAAAAAAAAAAAAAAAAAAAACTTCAATAAATTGATTCAAATTGATAAAACTGTACAATAAAAAGAACATACACCATATTCAGGCCAGTTTCATTTCAGGGATCCAAGGTTGTTTTAAAATCTATAAATCAATATACATAATACAATTCATGTGTAAAATTAAGGATAAAAATCACATGATCATCTTGTTAAGGTCGGGCGAACATTGGAGGAAGAGACCACCAAGAGACTGTCTCATGCAACAGCAGAGGGTTTATTGGGGGACCAGCATGCTGGGGCTCAGAGCTCACTTCAGAGGAGCAGAGAGCCCCGAGTACAACTTAAGCAGAGTTTATATACATTCTTTGGAGAGGGCAGGGACTTCACATACATCATAACAAATCATCGCACACCGCGGGAAAATCAAACAACAACTCCAAAGCATGATTGGCTCATTCACTGGAGGGAACAAGTTGGGTAGGGGTGATTGGTCAGTACAAAATAGGGGTATACATTTGAACTGATTGGTTTAAGCCCTGAGGGGTGTACATGCTGAGCTGCATGGTTTCTGGGAGGGGTTGTTTTTACAGAGCAACCAAATGGTCAGGAGAGATTTCTCAACATACATTCTTAACCTTTCAATCTCAAGAGATAAAGCAAAGGATTTTGATAAAACTCAGCATCTTTTCATTAAAAAGATTCTCAATAATTTAGGTATACAAAGATCATACCTCAATATGTATATGACAAGCCCATAGCCAACATAACACTAAATGGAGAAAACCTGAAACCATTTCCTCTAAGGTCAGGAATAATACAGGGGAGTCTACTCTCATCAGTCTTACTCAGTATGGTGCTTGAAATTTTAGCCAGAGCAGTTAGGCAAGAGAAAGAAATTAAAAATATTCAAATAAGAAAGGAAGAAGTAAAATTATTCCTGTTGCAGATTATTTAATTCTATACCTCCAGAAACCAAAGGGATTCAAAAGATTCTCAGAATGTTATGCTTGAGTCCGGGACCCCCAAAAGGCCACTAGAGACCAAGATCGATGTAAGCAGAAAAGAGGCGTTTATTGCGAGCTAGCTTGGTCCTCTGCACACATAGCAACTGGTGATGCTGAGAGGCCCCGAGCCCAGGGTTTGCAGCAGTTTTATACACTCTTTGGGGAAGGCAATGACTTTACATACATCATAGCATTTCTTAGTAAATCATCACATACCACGGGAAAATCATAAAACAACTCTAAAACATGATTAGCACATTCACTGGCTAGAACAAGTTGGGTAGGGGTGATTGGTTACTACAAGAAGGGGATTCGTTTAAACTGATTGGTTTAAGCCACGAGGGGAGTATGTGCTGAACTACATGTTTTCCCAACACATTATCAACCACCATAAACTACTGGGAGGGTCATCTGGCATCCCAGGTATTTTCCCTGTCTCATGCTGATTGGTGGTTGCTAAGGGGTTGCTATGGGTCCTCACCTAGCCTGACTGAGTCAGGGACACCTGGTGAAGCAGCTCTCTCCTGTTATTTGTAGATAAACAACTCAGCAGGGTGGGTATGTGCCTAGGAGTGCTCTGTGGGTCTTTACAAGGACAAGGGTCATGCCCCCTTCCTTGGACAGGCTTTGCTCTGAGGTAGAGACTGGTTTCTCAAAAATGGAGTCACATCAGTTTCTCAAGAATGGATAAATGAATTCAGCAAAGTACATGATACAAAATTAACATACAAAATAAGTAGCTTTTCTCAACAAAGTTAATGAGCTCATTGAGAAAGAAATCAGGATAGCAGTCCCATTTATAACAGCCTTTAAAAATAAAATATCTGGAATAAACCTAACTAAAATATCGCCACAATGAAAAATTATAATACAGAAAAGAAAAAAAAAAAGTAGACATTAGAATGTGGGGATACTTTGTGTTCTTGGATTTGGAGACTCAATACTATTAAAATGCCATAACTTGAAAAGTGACTCACATATTTAATGCAATTGAAAAACCAGCCTCTACTTAATACCTTCTGAGCCCTTTCTCTCCACCCTATCAAGATAACCTGCCCCCCCCACCACCACCTGGAGCTGTACTCCCTTCATGGCCTAAAGCAATCAGTTCAAACAAATCCCCCTTTTTTACTAGCCAATCACCCTTACCCAACTTGTTCCCACCAATGAATGTGCTAATCATGTTTTAGAGTTGTTTAATGATTTTCCTGTGGTATGTGATGATTTACTAAGAGATGCTATGATGTATGTAAAGTCCCTGCCTTCCCCCAAAGAGTGTATAAAACTGCTGCAAACCCTGGGTTCGGGGGCCTCTCAGAGTCACCAGTTGCTGTGTGCGAGTGGAGGACCCAGCTAGCTCACAATAAACACCACTTTTCTGCTTACATCGATCTTGGGTCTCTGGTGGTCTTTTGGGGGTCCCGGTGAAGCCAGATTTAAAGTTAGGTAGTCAGTGTATTTAGATATATCAGGTCTAATACCGAGTGAAATCTAAAATGGAGGCCATGTTGAATGAATTCTGGGAAATGCAGTACAACTCATGGAATGTTAATGAAATCCCAAGAAAAGCCCTAGGCCCAAAGTCCATCCCAAAGGAATGTTAATGAACAGCCCCAGCAGATTTGAAGATAGCCCATCCCAAAGAAGTGTTAATGAAGTCCTTCCTGCTCAGACTACTTCTTTGGCCCACCTGTGTCCCACCCCTCGGGCCTTCCCACCTACATTCTATCACTGAAAGAACTATAAAAAGGGGAGACAACAGCCCTTCCACGGATTCCACCTCTTGGGTCCCCTTCTTCCTCTGGGAGAAGTCTTTTCTGCTGTCCTTTAATAAACTTCTAATTTCTACTCTGACCTTGCCTCGGCGTGCTTTTCTGGTGTTATTCTTCAACATTGGGGAAGCAAGGACTCGTCACTGGTCAACAGCGGTAACACCGGATTCGAACATAACAGTGTGTGTATGAATATATATATATATATATATATATATATATATATATATATAAAGATATATACATATATCTATATAGATGGAAAGGATGCTGGAAAAAGTGAAGTCACATAGGCAAGGATCAGATCCAGAGAATGGAGGAATTGAAATTTTAATACCTTCTGAGCCCTTTCTCTCCACCCTATCAAGATAACCTGCCCCCCCCCCAACCTGTTGCTAAGGTAACCTGTTCCAGGAATTGCCCTTCCCTACAGGGAGTTATAAAGCTGTTAATATTATGTCCTGAGCTGCTCCAACCTGCCCTTCCCCCTTCAGGCCACCTGTTTTCCACCTTTGGGCCATCCCATAGAGCATCTCCTAGTCCTAGCTATTAGGAAGGAAGGAAAGTGATAAGGGGAAGAGAGAAGGAGAAGAAAGGAAGCCTAGGACATATAAAAAGGCAAAACACCCTCACTTCTTGGGATACCAGCTATGGCCCCCTTCTCCCTCACAAAGAGAAGTCTATCTTACGCCTTTTGAAATAAAGCCTGCTTTATATGCTTGCCTCAGCGTGCTTCTCTAATGTTATACTTCAACATGTGAAGAAGCGGGACTCATCAGCGGTAACCGGTGATATCAAATGGAAGCCTTATCACAGTTTTTAGAATATAAATTACTACACCCACTATGAAAAATATTATGCAGATTCCTCAAAAAAATGACAATATAATAACCATGTGATTTAACTACTTGACTTTGGGGCATATATTTGAGGGAAAAGACATCATCCTACAAAAGAGGTATTTGCATAACCATGATTATTGTAGCATTATTCACAATAGATAGGATATGGAATCAGTCTAGGTGCCCAACAATAGATTAATGAATAAGAAAATATGCTATGTATACACTATGGAGTATTATTTAGCCATAAAAATGAATGCATTTTTTTTTTATTTCTAGGAAAATAGATGGAACTGGAGGATAGCAGGTAACACATGTTTTTTCTCATATGTGGAAACAAAATCAAGCAAAAACAAATAAGAGAAGAAAAAGGGGACTGGGCACGGTTAAGGGTAAAGAAGGAAGATTCTCTGAGAAATTAAACATGATCAAGAAGGGAAGTTCGACATGATTAAGTCATGATATATACATGTATGTAAATGTCACCGTGAAATTCATGAATTTGTATTATTAGCATAGGAGGATAGTAAAAATAAAATAAAATAACTATAAATTTTTATCATTTCCACCTGGGAATGAAATTATTATGGATTTTTATCCTTGAGCTGAATAGTAAATTTAAACTATTTATGATGTCTTCTGTGACACTAATTTTTTTTCCTCTATCATAACCCTTAGAAATTAAACAGAGTTTGGCATCCTTAATAACAGATTGACACGACAAACATGTTACTTTATTTGGCTTTTTTCCTACAGTCTTTAAAACTGCACATTAAAAATCGTTTTGATTAATTATCATTTTTTTTTAAAGAGAGAGAGAGAGAATTTTTTTTTAATATTTATTTTTTAGCTTTCGGCGGACACAACATCTTTGTTTGTATGTGGTGCTGAGGGTGGAACTGGGCCACACGCATGCCAGGCGAGCACGCTACCGCTTGAGCCACATCCCCAGCCCAAAATAGTCAACATTAATTAAAAAATAAAATGTATGTATTACAAAATATTTTCACAGTTATTATTTTGTTAGGTGAGCAGGCTTCCCTTCCCCCTCCCCTTTCATGGCAGCTGTGGGCAGGGACTTTTCACCTGGCTGAGATGACCTGAAATGGCCAATCAGAAACTGACATAGCAGCAAACCCCAATGACCATGGATTCCCACAGGCTGAAGCAATTGTCCTGTCATCTCACTTCAGCCCTGACCAACCTGCGAGAGACACAGTCCCCCTAAACTCGGCTCGGCCAACCTGCTGTCAGTAGCTGCAGATTAGATTGCCCAGGCCCTCCTACCTCCAGTTTTCCTTATTAGCATCGTTCTTGCCTTTCCTGACCATGACTTCCCTGGCCCTCACCCTTTCTCAGATCCTTGAACCTCGCCTGGGAGTGCCGCCCAATAAATCTTCTTTTGGTGCCTCATTTTTGTTGCGTGGTTCCTGATCTCACGTCCCTTTCTGCTTTACATTTGGTGCCAAAACCAGGAAGGAGTTAATGCCTTTCTCTTAGGGGTTGAGGCTGCTCCTCTCCACCACTGGAACAATCAAGGATCTCTAGACCACTTGCCCTCGTTCTATCCAGCAGATGTGGGTTAAGTCCTTTCTTTTTGATCTGTCAACTCCCTCCTGATTGCAGGGACTGTCTGTAAATCACGACCAAGTCAGAGATTCCCCTCTGACCTGTCTGGCCCCCAGTGGATTGTAGAGACGTCTCAGTCCTTGACCAGGCCACTCTATTCTCTGTTGAGCAGAGTAGGTAATTGGGACACCTTTTTCTTTCCTGCTCACCCAGGTGTCGAAACATCACAGGAAATACAGAGTCCACTCTGGAACCCAAAACTCCCTTGGGGTGTTTATACATGAATTCTTCCAAATTGGGACTCTCTCAGGACTTATGCTGTAAGCAGCTCCTTTTCTATTCCACTGTGGCCTGGCCACAATACACTTTAGATAATGGCTCTAAATGGCCTCCTGGGGGGATTTTTGATTGTAAAATCCTCACTGATTTGGACCATTTCTGCCAACAGACAGAAAAGTGGTTAGAGGTTCCTTTTGGAACTTGTGCCAGAGCCCCTCTTTCTGCTGTATCTGCTCTACTTTCCAAGTCCTCCTTGCTAAGGACCCTCCTCCTTTCAGGTCCCCCTCTGCTCCTGACCCCTCTCTGCTTACTGAACCTCCCTAGACACTCTCCTTACCACCCTCTAGACGCTCCTGTCTTGACCCTCCTTCTTATCTGGAACTGTTTCCACTTGAGTTAGACCACCCTCCCTCCCCTGTCTCTTCTCCAATAAGTGCCCATACCAGTCTTGCCAAATGACCCAAGATCTTGAACTTCTCTGTCCTCTCCATGAGGTGGCAGGATCTGAGGGGTCATCTGGGTTTATGTCCCTTTTTCTCTACAAGACCTCTCCCAAATCTAACAACACTTAGGCTCCTTTTCTGCTGACCCCACTACCTATATCAAAGAATTTAAATACCTTTCCCAAACCTATGACCTTACTTTGCAGGATGGCCATGTCATCCTCACCTCCACCATGACCCGGATGAGCACACTCAATCTGGATAGCTGCATGGGACCATGCAGACCAGGTCATTTGACTGATAGCATCATGCCTACAGGCACAGCTGCAGTCCCTAACACAAATCCTGATTGGGACTATCAAAATGGAGAACAGGGCTGACACCGCTGTGCCCAGATGATACAATGTCTGCTGGCAGGCATGCAGAAAGGCAGTTTCTAATAAGGTTGTTCATTTTAAAAAACTACCAGAAGTCACTCCGGTGCCTGATGAGAACCCCACAATGTTCCTTAACTGCTTAACGGAGGCCCTCGCTCTCTGTACTAGATTAGACCCTGAATCTCCCTCTGGGGCCACCATTCTGGCCATTAATTTTATCACCCAGTTAGCCCCTGATATCAGAAAAAAGCTAAAGTGGGCTGAGGATGGTCCCCAAACCCCCATCCGAGATCTGGTGAAAATGGCCTTTAAAGTTTATAATGTCCCTGAGGAAACAGCTGAACATAGCTGTCAGGCCCGCATACAGAAAAAGGTGGCACTCCAGACACAAGCCCTGGTTGCAGCTCTGCAGCCAGCTCTGGCCCCCACCAGGGCTCCCAGGGGTCCTCAGAAGTCTGCCCCACCTGGGGCCTGCTTCAAAGGCAGACAAGAAGACCACTGGGTCCACCTGTGCCTAACCCATGGCCCCTCTCTTGGCCATACCACAGCTGCAAGGAGCTGGGAAATTGGAAGAGTGACTGTCCCCTGGCTGGTCCCTCCCTGGCATCTCATCACGGGGGTATGGCCAGACAGGCAGTCCGACTGGCTGATGACTGAAGAAGCCCAGACTCAAGGACCCCCATAACACTTCATGAACCCAGGGCAATGCTCCTGGTAGTGGGTAACTCCACTACCTTCCTTGTGGACATGGGAGCTACCTATTCTGTCTTGCCTGCCCACTCCTGGCCTTTATATCCCTCCGAGATCTGGGTCATAGAGATAGATGGAACACCCTTCTTCCCAAAGAAAATGGCCAGTATGATGTGCTCCCTACAGGGACATCCTTTTACCCACTCCTTTTTAGTTATCCCTTCCTGTTCATTTCCCCTCCTAGGACAAGATGTTCTCTAGCTCTTGGGGGCTAGCCTCCAGCTCTCACCCCATGCCTTACTACCCAATTCCTCCTTCCCTTGATTCAATCCACTTTAGACACACCCTCCCCCTTCACCACTTATCCCCTCCCATTAGGCCTTGTAGACCCCCAAGTCTGGGATATCTCCAAACCCGTAATAGCAACACACCATCAACCAGTGCAGATTCAGCTAAAGCCCACATCTAAGTTAACCCCTAGATCTCTATTTCCCATTTCTCTCCCTCACCGAAAGGGACTCAAGTCCATCATGGAGCAGTTACTAGATCAAGGCCTCCTTATTCCCATAGACTCTCCCTGCAACACTGCAATCCTACCAGTCCACAAACTGTCAGGAGCATACTTAGTACAAGATCTCTGTTTAGTCAACAAAGCGGTTGGTTATTCCCCTTCATCCAATGGTCCCTAACCCTTATACTATCCTTTCTTACATACTGCCCTAAACCTCTCTCTTCACAGTTCTAGATCTCAAAGATGGTTCTTCACAGTCCCGCTTCATCCAGATTCTTACTTCTCTTTGCTTTCACCTGGGAGGACCCTGATACCCTCATCAACTAACATGAACTGTCCTCCCTCAAGGCTTCCAGGATAGGTCCCCCTCCCCATCCCACCCCCTGCTTTTGGACAGGCACTGGTCCAGGATTTAGCTACCTGTGGTCTGGAAGTCAGTACCCTCCTACAATATGCAGATGACCTTCTCTTATGCAGTCCACCTTTAGAGACTTCTCAGGGACACACTGCCCACCTACTCCACTTTTAGGTTCCCAAGGATACCGTGCTTTCCCAACCAAAGCTCAACTCTTGGTCCCTTCGGTTACCTACCTGGGCATTATTCTAACCCCTACCTCCAAAAGCCTCACTGTAGACAAAATCCAAGCTCTTCGGAGCTTGTAGTCTCCTGAGTCAGCAGACCAGATCCTCCTGTTTCTGGAGCTCCGTGAATTTTTTTCTGACATTGGGTTCCCAGTTTTGCTCTTCTTGCCAAGCCCCTTTACCAGGCAGCTAAAGACACTCCCGTTGGAGTCTCTAGATCTTTCCTCAAACTCAGAGATGCTTTGATCCCCTCACCTCCACTCTTCCTACCCAACCCCAACCATCCCTTCCACCTCTTTACAGATGAAATACAAGGGATTGCCACTGGTCTTCTGGCCCAGCCAGTTGGACCCTCCTACCTTCCTGTAACATATCTCTCTAAACAGCTTGACTCTGCAGTACAGGGATGGCTGCCCTGCCTCTGGGCCCTCACAGTGGCAGCCAAACTTGCTGAAGAATCTCTGAAGTTGATCCTTCTTCAGCTTTTGACTGTCTTTTCCACCCATAGGCTCCAGGATCTCCTCTGACATAAATCTCTCTCTCTCTCTCCTGGGCCCCTCTTGAATTCAGGAGTTTCATTTACTTTTCATCGAAAAACCCCACCATTTCCCTCTATGTCTCTCCACCTCTTAACCCAGCTTCTCTTTTCCCAACCTCCGACTCTACCACTCCAACTACCTACTCTTGTCCTCAAGTACTTGAGGTCTTACATACAACTCAGGAAGGCCTCTTTGACCACCCCTTGCAGGCACCAGACCTGACAATTTTTGAAGATGGAAGCTCAACTGTCAGGTCAGACAATCCCAGCAGAGCAGCCTCTGCCATTGTTACTGCTTCGTCAGTCCTGGAGGCCAATTGCCTCCTTGAAGGTACAACTTTTCAGAGAGGGCAAAGTTCTTTGCCTTAATCTGAGCTCTGCACCTTTCAAAAGGCAAGTCAGTTAACATCTATCCTGACTCCAAATATGCCTTTCTTATTGCACATTCTCACTCAGTCATTTGGAAGGAAAGAAGATTCCTAACTCCTAAGGA
Organism: Marmota monax; assembly: GCF_021218885.2. Classification (NCBI taxonomy): domain Eukaryota; kingdom Metazoa; phylum Chordata; class Mammalia; order Rodentia; family Sciuridae; genus Marmota; species Marmota monax. Next base: position 62,323 of record NW_026692919.1, read on the forward strand.
CTCCCTAATAGTTAATGCCTCTCTCATCTCTAAACTCCTTGAGGCACCCCACCTCCTTTCCCAAGTTGCTATTATACACTGTCGGGGTCACCAAGCCACTTCTGACCCCATAACCAAGGGAAATAACAATGCTAATGCGGTGGCTAAAAGCTTAACCGGCGAGCTGCCCATGGCTCCCATTCTCTTTCCCACTATGCCCACCAAACATGCCTACACCCAGCAGGAACAGACTGACCTCCTGGCACAAGGGGGCCAGATCAGAGACAAAGGATGGATCTTCCTGGGAGACAAGATTGCCAATCCTCAACTCCAATCCTGAGATCTCCTCTCTGACATCCACAATTCACTTCACATTGGTCCCAGACCTCTTTTTCAATTCCTCCAATCTCTCTTTTACATATCCAGCATGCGTGACCTCATTCAACAGATTCACTCCACATGCTCAATAGGTTCCTCTGTTATACTTCAAGGGGCCCTTATGGCCCAAGGTCCCCACTCATCAGATGCAAGGTAAAGATTGGCAGGTAGATTTTACTCACTTCCCCAGACACAAAAAGTTCCGATACCTACCTACTCAATCTGGTTGATACTTTTTCAGGATGGATAGAAGCTTTCCTGATCTCTCCAGAAACGACGGACACAGTGGCCTCAGTCCTCATTGATCAGATCATCTCCAAGTTCGGCCTTCCAATATCCATCCAGTCAGACAATGGCCCTGCCTTCACTTCTCAAATAACCCAACAAGTCTCAGAAAGCCTAACATCTCCTGGAAACTTCACATTCCTTACAGGCCACAGTCCTCAGGTAAGGTTGAGAGGGTCCATGGGATCCTCAAGGGCCACCTTACAAAACTCTCAATACAGCTTCAAATCTCCTGGCCTGTAATCTGCTTCCCCTTGCTCTTACCCAAATCCAAGCCGGCCCTAGAGCTCCCACAGGGCTTAGCCCCTTTGAACTGCTTGGCCGCCCCTTCCTGATTAATCAGAGACTTTCCATCCAACCCCCACTTCTGGCCTCATATCTACCTATCTCACCTTGCTCCGCAACCTCATCTGGGAACACACAGACTGTCATCTTCCTGCCGCAACAGAACTAGTGCCTTCTGAGGGTCCACTCCAACCAGGAGATTTTGTCCTCTTAAAGGAACTCCAACCTCATTCACTCCAGTCGTGCAGGATGGGACCCCATAGGATGATTCTCACCACTCCATCAGCGAAACTACTAGGCCACTCTTCTTTGTATCTGGCCTCAAGCCTGCTGCAGATCCTAAATCCTGGTCATCCCAGTTGGTGGGACTCACTAACTCAAGATCACTGTGGGCCTCCCACTTCTCCTCTTGAGTCTGTTCCTACAGGTGCCCCTGACCTGAACAGGGGCATTGTTCTCTCCTTTTCTGCTTTTCTGCTCTCGACTTCCCTGGCCTTCACCTTTTCGCAGATTGGTGAACCGTGCCCGGGAGCGCCCCCCAATAAACCTTCTTTGGGTGCCTCATTCTTGTTCCATGGCTCCTGATCTCATGCACCCCTTACCGCTTTACAATTTTTAGAATTTATTTCTTTATTGAAAAAATCTATTTGAATATTTCTTTCTAAATGACAGTGGCTAAACAAAACTCAAGAAACAACTGAAACATTTAAGTCATACCATATGAAGAAGATGATTTGTAAGCTTAGAACTCCATGTAGAGTTACAGGAGTCCTCAGTGATGAGTTTTCTTACAAGTTTTTCTCTATAACAGTGATCTGCATGATGTTCTGCTTTGCATAATGTTATGAATACTTTGCTCCAAGTAATTTGCTACAGGGTTACAAGGATTTGTTTTTGCAAAATAGAATACACAAATAATACAGTTTCTGTTTCTCTCAATCATCTCCTGCAAATATGTGGTGGATTATCCTTGTATGTAAATTTTTTAACATGATTCATAATTAAAGCACCAATCAGGTTGCATCATCACCAAACAGTGAGTCAACACACAAACCCAACATTTTAAGGATTTATAATTTGAAAAAATATAGAAGACCAGAGGCAGGCTGTTCTCTATGAATCTTTTAGAAAATGTGTTTCTCACTCTATATGTACTCATCTGTTTCCCTTATGAGTTTATGTCTGAACCACATAACTCTCATGGTTACATAAATAAGCATTAAAGATTTTTAGTTAATTTTAAAATATTAAACATAGCTCTAGCAAAATTTTTACTGATGTGTTGACAAAACAATCTTGTAAGTATTATATCTAAGGTATACAGCTTTTAATATTTTATGTTTCTGTCTGAAATTTTTCTTAAAATATATATGAATTTCAGATAATTAAATAAATATTAATTTAGATATAAACTTGATATTATGTCATCTTGGTCTGTCTTATACAAAAAATATTTACCTGCATGGGCTGAAAGAATAGAGTTTGAGATACTAAAACACAGGGCCTCTATTACAGTACTAGGAGATAATATGCTAAGTATTTTCTGGTTCTTTAATAACCTGTTGTCTTTGCAAATTACCTGTAAGATGATTTCAAGTGGACTTCTCAGTTGAAAATAAAAACATATTCACTTAATTTCCTCCAAGTCTCCTGTAACTTGTGTAGTTCGTTTTTAAGATGAACTGATTGCTATGGGGGAAATACTTGTAAAAAGTAAACCTAAGAACAAGTGAGTAATGCCCTATGTCAGGGGAGAGATCACAAACAAGGTTGCCCCCCATAATCAAATCATTAAGCCAACATTTACTCAACATAAAATGAAAACAAATAAAAATGTATGTTTTATTGTGGTTTTATATTAATTAAAGAATAATTTATTAGAAGTAAGGTGTTTTTATAAATGTATAACCATTGAAGAATCTCTATTTGCATACAGAACAGAAAAATGATTTTTGAGAAAGATGAACACGCCAAATTCCTGAAAAGTTGCCAACATCTAGCTCAATCCATTTTGTTCTGCCAGCTTTTGAGGCAGCCCATTAGTTGTGACTCATTCTGAAAAATACCAACCTGAAGTGTTCAAATAACAAGATGGTAATATGGTCATACAGAAAATCTTATTCGAAAAATATTAAAGGCTGGCTTTGGGTAAAAGCTGTGCTATTCTGACTTTTTATTTAGAAGGAATATATTTATTATATCTCTACCACTGAGGAAAGTATAGACAATTTTGAAATTATAAAAGGTCTCTGAGATGTTCAATAAAGAGGATATACAGAACACAGTCACTTCTGCCACCTTTGTTAAAAGCAAAAGTCCTATGTAGATCACAGAATTTAAAAAATTATCAAGATGTAATCTCCAGCTGCTAAGGGTATGAAACCATAGGTTTCTGCTCTCTTTTCTAGAAAGCAGACGTGTATATAGAAGACAGGTAACACACTATTTATTAAAAAATGAATTAATAAGAACCTGTATTCTCACAGGTAACAAGGGGATGGACTTAGAGCCTGAAATGTTTTTCTGCTATGTTACATAATAAAACTACAAACAAACAAACAAACAAACAAAAACCTCTTTTACAAATTTGTACAGCTTAAAATAAAGTACATTGATCAATGTATTAATAACTATCTCTGATACTATTTTAAGAGGAAATAATATTTGAAGAAAGTAGGTATCTAAATAAATTCCACTAACATTTTTACTCTATTGTTTTATGTTCCTTAAAAAATCTTAAGCTATATCTACCCATATTCAATTAAGAGAAATATTAATCCTTCTTCCCATCCTTTGAATCTTAGAGTCTGGTCATATTCCAACATTAATTGCTTTATCTCCAAACTAATGAGCTAATTTGCATTTTTACACAAAGTACTTCCTGTCAAAACATCCACATGAAACCAGAATTTAGTCAATCATCTGTATATGTGTTCTCATGCTTCCAAACATCTGGCCATTTAGAAACTGCAGGATGTTCGAAATAGCATTTTTGCATTCGTGGAGAGTATTTTTCATAAAGTTTTGGGGTCAGAGGAGTGTTTGGCAATACCTGACAGCTAGCAGTCTAATTGCTTGGGGAAAATTGCTTATTCACACACTCACAAGTTAATACATGCAATTTCAGTCTTAGATCATTTGAGGCTGTCCATAATCTCAAGTCTAATTATCTTTGATCTTGACGTTTACTGCTTTATTTTCAGTATTTTAAGATAATTTTGAAGTTGGTAAAATTTCATCTCCACATTGTCCTATATTCCAATCTTTGCAACTGTCTATACAGCCTTACATATTGAAGAATATCTTTGTGTTAATATTTGCTTAACATCTACCTTCTCCTTAATATGCTCCCTTAAATGAGTGTGGGACTGTCAATTTTGCTCATCAATTTACCTTTTAGCACCTAGGACATTTAGTCCCACAGAACAGTTCTTGAAGTAACCAACAGTTTCCAATGAATGACTTGAAAAAAAAAAAAAAACTGTCCATCTATTCCACTCTCTTTCTCTATGTGTGTAATTCTTGTAAATAAACCAAGAAGAAACACTCAGAGAGAAGGTGAGAATCCAGCTCATGTAAGGATTTATAACCATTCTTTAAATTTTTGGCATCTATTAAAATTTATGATGAATTAATATAATGGAATGACATCATGTTATTAACATAATAAAAAAATCACCACCTTCATTCTCAGGGGCACACTTTCAGTGTTAAAGCAGGAAACCACTCATCACAGCAATCCAAATTAGGGATTATAGGGTGGGGATAGTAGTATCAACAGCAGAGGCAACAGCAGTTGTTCAGATTCTGCCTACATTATGGATATAAAACCAAGATAAACACAGGAACTAGAGTTTTCCTAAGTCAAGCAGTGATAAGTATTTCAGGTAGAAATACAAGCTAAGGAACCACTGCTGACCAAGAGAAAACAATAAAAAGTACAATAAACCAAGAGAAAACAATAAAAAGAAACAAAAAGTACAAATCTATATGATGATAGATAGGTCTTTTCTCGATAACATAGGAATAATATCTCTATTGATGAAGTGGCTGATGTCATGTACTAGTTTTCTTTTTACTGTTTTTTTCTGTCATTGATAATGCATCAAAACTTAGGCCTTTCCCAGCACTGAGTAGGAGCCATATAGAATATCAAACTTAGGAAACAGCCATAAAAATGCTGCATTGAAAACAGTCATATTTTAAAGGTCAGCTTTTAATGTGATTAATAATTTCTATCTTACATATGCTTGAGTTTGTACATGGTGTATTGTGGCTTTCATTAAATCATTCTTATTTAACATGGTTTTAATCAGAACATTTGTTGATGAATCTGTGAGTGGGTGTAGCAGAAGAAATAAGTAAAAGGGATATAATGAAAAAAAAAGTAAAAGGTTAAAACACATTCAATTTAAATTTCATGATTTATTTCCTCTGGTTTAGTTTTCTCTCTTAACATTACATTCTCATGAATATTTTCACTTCAGAATAAAATAGAAATCTTATAATTTTTATTATGAGCTAACATTACTAAAATTCTTTTACATATGTATTTTATAGAAATCAATCAAATTGCTTTTAAGCAAAATATAGTGCATTAGACACTAGAAAAAAATGAGTAGAAAAAATGGATTTATTCTTACAACCCCAGAAAGGTAGATAGAAATTGTAAAAAATTTATATGTATATGCTCATATATGAATTATTTATCTATCTACCAATCTACCTACCTATTTTTATTGGTTCTCAGTAATTATATTTTTATGTCCATGTTGTTTTTATCCATTTAATATCACTTGAGCAATCCTATGTCAATATGGAAATAGATATCTTGTGCATTAGCAGACTTCATTATGTCCTTCTTATTATTAAAAAACACATTATTGTTTACCGGGTCAGAAGAAGCATTCAATACTATACTTAACAGGCAGTATTCCAGTCAGAGACATTACTGATGGCTTTATTTATTATGATAACTTTACAAAAGACAGAAATAAAGTTTCCTAAGGAAGTTGAAGTTTTTGTCATGTTTGTGTATTGGGAGAGTGGGAGTTGGGTGGTTGATACTTTAAATAGAATAATATATAAATCTTACCAATAATATTATACTTTCAATGTTGCAAATATAGAAATTTGTATCCAGAAAACACATAAAACTGGCTTTTCCTTATTGCTGTGAGACTTCAAAATATCTAACACAATTTATTTACAATGTTTCACATTTTTTTAGATTTTGGAATAATTTTTATGTTTTTATGACTAGAAATCGCAATAGTATTAAATTATCTTTTCTGTTATAATAATGATAGAATCCTAAAGATAAAACACCTGAAAAAATTGAAAGTCTTTGGAATGATTTAACAAATTAGTTTTCAAAACAATTATCCAATTTACAATTAATTTCATTTGCAAAGTATAAAGTTCATTTAACAACATCAACTACACTTACTACAATACCTTCAATAATATAAAATATTAAAGCTTTGCCTTTTATGTAAATGTTTTTTCCTAATAGAACTAGACTATTTCTCTGTATATTCTGTTAAAAATTCTCCTTTAAAATGCATTAACCCCTAACTATCATCAGGTAAACATTATTTTCCATTTTCATATACTTAAAAGCGTTTGGAATTTAAAGAACACAAATCCTATTATATCCAGAAAATTTTTCTCTTAAGGGAAAAAGTCAATTTTTATCTAGAGAGCATTTCAAGTTTCAGAAAATCTTGCCATCAGTCATTTTTACAATGTGTCTGTACCATTTCTCAAAATAGAACCTTTATCTTCAGAGCCTGGTTAAGAAATCAGGCTGTCCTCAACTCTAGGTTTTCTTTGTGTTATAGCCATTGTTTTATCTACATCTAACTTCTTTAGGCCTTTTAAATGAGGTGGTTGTTTAGTTCTTTTCTTTCCTAAGATTGCTAATCAGACTATATGTTGAGAGCCACAGCCAAAGGGGCCCCAGCAAACTTCCAGCTGCCAGCAAACTTCCAGCTGCTGGCTGATGATTGGCTCACAGCGGCCCCAGCAACATCTAGTTGATTGGCTCCTCGGCCCCAGCAACATCTAGCTGATTGGCTCCTCTGCGGTGATGCTCATTGGACTGTTTCCCTGCCCTTTCAGACCACGGAGCTGCTCATTGGGGGACTTTTTTGGCTCCGCCCACGTGACCCAGCCAATCGGCCTCAAGAGCAGGAGGATTGTGGGAGGTGGAGAGAAGCTTGTGTGGGAGAGAGAGGCTTGGGGAAAGCCGGTGGTGGCAGTTGAGGCTCTGAGGGTTTTTCCTGAGAGACTATTTTGTTTGGCGTGTGTGGTTCTAAACATAAAGTTAGTTTCTTTTGACAAGTGGCTCCTGATTGTGCCCAGCCAGACTGCGGCATTTGGTGGCTCGCACGGGGAGCGACTGAGGGTAAGTGAAACTGCTCGCCCCTGAGGGCAGGGCGAGAGGATGGGTAGCCATTTTAAGATTCCTCTTTTATTTTGCTTCACTTTTGTTTTAAGTTGCCTGTCCCTGGAGATGAGTGAGACGGAAGAAAAACCGCTCACATCTGAGGAAAAACTATTTACGTCTGAGGAACAGATAGGGAGAAAGGACGGATGCACATGTCAGGAGGATAGAAAGGCTATAATGACTTTTTGTTGTTCCCTTTTTATTTCATTCTGTCTCGGTTTTGTTTGGCGTCATCTTGTTGGGTTGTATTATAGTAGAAATATGGGATCAGAAATTAGTAAAAAACAAACTGAAAGAGTGTTAAGTAAATTGTTAAGAGGAAGGAGGCATCCCAGTAAAATCAAGAGCAGTCAGGGCATACGTTGATACAATACAAAAATGTAGCCCATGGCTTTTTAAGGAGGAGTTGTTGAATATATCACAATGGAACCATCATGGTGAAGATTTAAAAAGAATAGAAAAGAAAAGCCCAGGGACTCTGCCAGTTGGCACATTGCCATTGTGGACATTCGTATCTTGTTTGCTTAGTCCAAAGCCTTCAGTTCAGACAATGGTAGAGGAAGGAGAAGACATAATGATTCAAGTAAAAGAGAAGGTCTCTCAAGTTAGTCAGACAGAGGAAAAGATTCAAGTAAAAGAGAAGGCCTCTCAAGCTAGTCAGACAGAGAAAGAAAGTGTAAAACAGAAAAAGCCATCAGGGGGAAAGTTACAACAGGAGACTGCTACTAACACCTTTCTATCACCAGAGGGTGTAAGTGTCCAACCAACAGCACCACCTCTACAGGAGACTGCTACTAACACCTTTCTATCACCAGAGGGCGTAAGTGTCCAACCAAGAGCGCCACCTCCATATGCTGGGAGGCCCCCAACCCCCGCAGTTGATAGTTGGGATCCTGAGACAAGGTCTCAAATATTAACATGCCCTGTATTTGAGGCAGGAGGGCAGCGATTTTACCAAGTTTTAAATTTCAAAACAGTGAAGCAGCTAAAAGAGGCTGTAACAACCTATGGTCCTCAAGCACCCTTCACTGTAAGCTTGGTCGAATCCATTAACAACTTGAACATGACGCCAGCAGATTGGGCTAATATGTGTAAAGCTGTGCTAAATGGAGGACAATACCTGTTATGGAAGGTTGCCAATGAGGAATTTTGCAAGGAGACGGCTAGGCGAAATGCAGCAGCTGGTTATCCTCAGAGAAATCTAGATATGTTGTTAGGAAAGGGACCTTATGAGGATCAGCAGCAACAAATTGCATATGATCCTGGCGTATACGCACAAATTGCTGCAGATGCAATTAAGGCATGGAAGACTTTACAAGGACATGGAGGTTTACAAGGTCAATTATCTAAGGTAATACAAGGAGCTAATGAACCTTATGCTGAATTTGTAGATAGGCTTATTCAAACAGCTACCAGAGTTTTTGGGAATACAGAACAAGCAATGCCATTACTAAAACACCTGGCTTATGAGCAAGCGAATCGTTGGTGCAGAGATATCATTAGACCATGGAAACATGAAGATTTAAACACATATATTAAATTATGTAGAGACATTAATGAACAAGAGCAAGTCGTGGCAGCTGCAGTAAAACAGGCTTTAGATGCCAGAGACATTAATGAACAAGGGCAAATTGTGGCAGCTGCAGTAAAACAGGCTTTAGATGCCAGGCCAAGAACATGCTACAATTGTGAACAAACAGGACATTTTAAAAGGAATTGCCCCATTGGAGGAGGGTTTAACAAAACTAGGTATCAAAGGAGTAGAATACCAGGTATTTGCCCACGATGCCGTAGAGGGAGACATTGGGCTAATGAATGCCGTTCTCAAACCACCATAGAGGGTACTCCATTATCAAAAAACGAACAAGGACCAGGTGTTTATCCACGATATCGTGGAGAAAGGCATCGGGCTCCATTGCCAAAAAATGGACAGGGGGGCCCAATGCTCCGGGGCCCCAAACCACAAATATACGGAGCACTGGAGGAACCCAGCAACCCCATCAGGGTAGTGCCCAGGACACATTGTCCATCAGATCCCTCATCAGACAAACCAGAGGGAGCGCAGGGTTGGACATCTGCGCCTCCGCCAGAGCAGTACTAACTCCAGAGATGGGAGTTCAAATCATTCCCACAGGGGTGAAAGGACCTCTTCCCAAAGAACAGTAGGCTTATTATTGGGACGCAGCTCTTCTACTCTAAAAGGACTTATGATAAGTCCTGGGGTAATTGATCCCGATTATGAAGGTGAAATAAAAATTATAGCCAGTTCTCCAAAGGGTATATCAGTAATTTCACCAGGAGATAGAATAGCACAGTTACTAATAATACCCAGCCTACATGATAAATTTTCCAGTCGTACTGTAGAAAGAGGTTCCAAGGGATTAGGCTCCACAGGTGTAGATTGGGCTATGCTTTCTTTAAATTTAGATTCTCGCCCCATGCTAAAACTAAATATTCAAGGACATGAATTTAATGGGCTACTGGATACAGGTGCAGACCTTAGCATCATCTCTCGTCAAGAATGGCCAAAACATTGGCCATTACAACAAGCCACTCAAACGCTTCGAGGCCTAGGAGTGGCGACTAATCCCCATAGAAGTGCAATGGTATTAGATTGGAAGGATCCTGAAGGATGTGAAGGAACTATACAGCCATATGTATTGGATCATCTTCCCGTAAATTTATGGGGACGAGATGTCCTAGATCAATTAGGTTTGACATTAACAAATAACATCAACCAAAATGCACCCACTATTATGACTAGACAAGGTTTTAGGAAAGGAAAAAGATTAGAAAAACAAGAACAAGGTATAGCAGCACCAGTACAAATAGATCAAGGAACAGACAGACATGGGTTGGATTTTCAGAAAGGGCCACTGAGACAATAAAAATTACTTGGAAATCAGAAAGACCAGTATGGGTTCCTCAGTGGCCCCTGACTAAAGAAAAGATACAAGCAGCCCATGACCTGGTCAAACAACAATTAGCAGAAGGACATATACAACCTTCTGTATCTCCCCATAATACTCCCATTTTTGTCATCAAAAAGAAATCTGGTAAATGGAGATTATTGCAAGATTTAAGAGCCATTAATAATGAGATGGTTATTATGGGACCTGCTCAATCAGGGATTCCTCAGTTGTCTGCTTTGTTTTAGTTATAGATATTAAAGATTGTTTTTTTTCAATTCCAATTCATCCTGAGGATAGTCCACGTTTTGCATTTACTATCCCTGCACTGAATCATGAAGGTCTTGATCAGAGATATGAATGGAAAGTACTCCCTCAAGGGATGGCTAACAGCCCAACTATGTGTCAAATTTATGTTAACAAAGTAATCCAGCCACTTAGAAATCAAAATCCTGAACTACAAATATTTCACTATATGGATGATGTATTATTAGCACACAAAGATAAAAACACATTGCTAGAATGTTATGCCACACTTACAAACTTATTAAAAAATTATAATCTAGAGATAGCAATAGATAAAGTACAATTAAATTTTCCAATTAATTATTTAGGAGTTCTATTATCCTCAACCATGGTCCGTCCACCAAAAATTCAAATACGAGTAGATCAACTCGAATCACTTAATGACTTTCAAAAGTTATTAGGAGACATAAATTGGATAAGGCCTTATTTAGGTATACCAACAGGAGAGTTGGGACCTTTATTTGATATCCTAAAAGGTCCATCAGATCCAAATTCACCCCGAATGTTAACGCCTGAAGCAAGAAAGGCATTAAAAATCATTGAAACATATATGGAAAATATGCATTTGGATAGAATTGATATAAGTTTGCCTTTATTATTTATTGTACTACCAACAAAAAATATTCCTACAGGAGTATTTTGGCAAGAAGGTCCATTATTATGGATACATTTATCTTATTCTCCTAACACTATTCTTACTAGGTATCCTGAGGCTGTAGGACAATTAATACTCAAAGGAATAAAAGCAGCAAAGGGAGTGTTTGGAATTTCTCCCCATAAAATTATTACTCCATATACTATGAATCAAATTGATGAGTTAGCTAATGAGTTAAATACTTGGGCAATAATCATGTGCAAATCTAATGTTTCATTTGATAACCACTTACCATCTAATCCTTTATTGTCTTTTTGGTCATTGCATCCTGTAATTTTTCCAAAAATGACAAGAAAAACACCTATCATGAATGCTCCAAATATATTCACTGATGGGTCAAATAATGGTACAGCAGCAGTAGTTACCCCTGATCAAACTTTTACATTTTTAGTACCCAAACAATCAGCTCAAAAGGTAGAGCTTAATGCAGTTTTACAAGCTTTTGTGATGTTTAAAGATTCTGTATTTAATTTATTTTCTGATAGTCAGTATGTAGTTAATGCTATAGTATCTCTTGAAGATGCTGGTAGGATTTCCCCTTCTTCTACTGTTTTCTCTTTGCTTTCCACTATACAAAGTCTAATCTGGGACAGAAAAGATCCATTCTTTATAGGACATATCAGGGCACATACAGGATTGCCTGAAGCCCTTAGTTTGGGCAATGATTTAGCAGATAAAACTACACATGACATACATATTTTCTCTACACTAGAAGAAGCTATAAATTTTCATAAAAAGTTCCATGTCAATGCTAATACTTTACAAAAGCGTTTTAAAATAACTAAGGAACAAGCTAGACAAATAATAAAACAATGTCAAAATTGTGTGACCTTTTTACCACAAGTTAATCTTGGAGTCAATCCTAGACGATTGATACCTAACCATATTTGGCAGATGGACGTCACACACTTGCCAGAATTTGGAAAATTAAAATATTTGCATGTTACGTTGATACTTCTTCTGGATTTTTGATGGGCTCCCTTCATGCCGGAGAAAAAACTAAAGATGTTATAGCTCATTGCTTACAAAATTTTGCCACTGTGGGTGTTCCAAAACAGTTAAAAACAGATAATGCCCCTGGTTATACTTCTACCTCTTTTAAACAATTTTGCTCAACATTTGGCATTACTCATATAACAGGAATCCCATACAATCCACAGGGACAAGGCATAGTTGAAAGAGCTCATCAAACTATTAAAATGTACTTATTAAAGCAAAAAGAAGGAATTGGGAAGGGGTATATATTCCCCAAAGATAAACTTAAAATAACCCTTTTTACTCTAAACTTTTTAAATTTGGATTCATCAGGACTTAGTGCTGCGGAAAGGCATATGTGTCCAAAAAATGTACATAAGCCCAAGGTACTTTGGAAGGATATTCTAACAGGACAATGGAAAGGTCCTGACCCAGTAATTGTCTGGAGTCGAGGGTCTGTTTGTGTGTTTCCACAGGGAGAACAGCAGCCGATTTGGATTCCAGAGAGATTAACCAAGGTCCTGACCCAGTGATTGTCTGGAGTCGGGGGTCTGTTTATGTGTTTCCACAGGGAGAACAGCAGCCGATTTGGATTCCAGAAAGATTAACTAAAGCGATTTCTACAGACCAAAAAGAAGATGATTTGGCTCAAATCCATAACAACTGATATCCAAAACTCCAGTTTGGCTATTCTTACATCTGCAACAGAACCAGGATGCTTTTTTCAATATCTATTTTATTATTGCCCTTTGCCATATCATGAAGTTCTATTTTGTTTTTTGAGCTCATACAGACCTAGGTTAATGTTTTGCTGATCAGTTCTATTTTTTGACTATAGAGTTTTTAAACATTGCAATGGAGATTTCACCTGTAAAAAGTTATAAGGCCTTTACTATAATGTTATGTGTTGTATGTATTATATTATGTGTGCACACTTGTGTTTTGTGTTATATGTTTGAATGTACGTATGTCCATATATCATATATGATGAGCGCTCATGATAAAATGGATCCAAATATTTTTTTTTCACGTGATTTATATGGTTTAATTTAAATTGGGTAAACAACTGTTGAGGATTGTTTTAATATGTAAACAAAAAAGAAGGTTAACAGATCTGTTTGTTTACTTTTACCTTTCCTTTTCATTATATTTAATAATTCTCTTAAAGATAATGTAAATTGTTAAGAAAATTGTTTTCTTTTAGTGCCTTCTGGAATGTTACATAATTTTTTCTTTAGCCATTATTGCCAGAATTCCTATCTTCATCCCAGTGCTGGTGAAGTCAAAGATAAAACCAATCTACAGCTTCTACAATAGCCATCACTGAACTGCTTGCAGAACTTGCCTGGACACATTGTGAGCTCACCTGTATGCATTGTGAACTATCTGTTGGTGCAGCGACTTGTGGTAGTGTTGGGGTATTTTTGCTGATGATGTCACCGGTGGTACAATTTTTCACAGGAGCCCTCAATTGGCTTAATGTCATGGCATTTTGCATCCTCCTCTACTAGTGATGGTCTAAAATTTGGGGGCCAACAGAGGTGAGGCAAAGAACCTCACCCCCCCACTGGTGCAAAGGCCTATCCACAAGTATGGCTGTATGCTGGACCGGTAGTCAGTGACGGGTATGATCCAATTGCAGTGGTACCAACCTAAGACAGGAGGCTGACGCCTAGAGGTCAGTTCATCCGATGACGGGTAAGGACCATATGTTGAATTGGACTGCCTAACAGGCACGGTCCCTAAGCCACATGCTTGTTGTTTAAACAGAGAGGGGGAGATGTTGAGAGCCACAGCCAAAGGGGCCCCAGCAAACTTCCAGCTGCCAGCAAACTTCCAGCTGCTGGCTGATGATTGGCTCACAGCGGCCCCAGCAACATCTAGCTGATTGGCTCCTCGGCCCCAGCAACATCTAGCTGATTGGCTCCTCTGCGGTGATGCTCATTGGACTGTTTCCCTGCCCTTTCAGACCACGGAGCTGCTCATTGGGGGACTTTTTTGGCTCCGCCCACGTGACCCAGCCAATCGGCCTCAAGAGCAGGAGGATTGTGGGAGGTGGAGAGAAGCTTGTGTGGGAGAGAGAGGCTTGGGGAAAGCCGGTGGTGGCAGTTGAGGCTCTGAGGGTTTTTCCTGAGAGACTATTTTGTTTGTCGTGTGTGGTTCTAAAAATAAAGTTAGTTTCTTTTGACAAGTGGCTCCTGATTGTGCCCAGCCAGACTGCGGCACTATATAACACCATTTTGTAATGATATATGAGTTTTTCAGCTAAGAAATCTAATTTTGTTTTTGACTCTTAATTTCATCACATGTCACTAAATTATGATGCTATTAATGGTTAGAAAATGAGCTCAGAACATTATGACAAACATTATTTGATATTCCTACAATTTGAATAATCTTATTAAATTCTTCCCATCATCAATGTCCTTTCACATTGAATCACTGAATTCTTTTTGACAATGCTTCTTGATTTCATTTTCCTACCTAGATTTGCCTTAAACTTCATTGTATTCATTAGTTTCCTTATAAAATCTTATTTTTAAATGTATTTGATTAATGAACTGAAATGATAGCTTTTTAATATGAAACTCACATGCAAACATATCCAAATTTAACATTGTATTGTTTTAATTCAGTAACTTAGAGGACTCCTTTTTCTAACATATTGGATGTTTTTCATATGCCACGATGAGTGCATCATTTTCATATCTATATATTAAAAATCATAAAGATTAATAGCTTATGAATATATAAGTTCATAAATATATTGATAATAAAAATGTCACCTTCATTTAAAAGAATGAATATGCAGATCAAGGACTAAAATATGCACTAATGACTTTACAATATTATAATCATAATACATTCTTGCCTTACATTCTGAATGGTACAATTTCTAAATTATTCAGCATTTTTCTCAAACCAGAGTAAGTTTTAAATTTCAGTTGGCTTCTTGTGAACCCACATTTATGCACTCGTTTAAAATCTTCTCCACATTATCCACCTTTTTAATGAATTTATCCTTAGTAACTATTACATATAACCTTTGGCTTCTCTCCAGGACTATGTAAGAGAAACTAAGTAGTAATCACATTATTACTACCCACAGCCTAAGAATTTTTTTTTTAAATCTTGCTTGAGTATGTAATTAGGGAGAATCTTAGAAAAATTACTAGAAATTTGAAACTTAAATTTTTATTCTTAATATTTTCTTACAATGAATTTTAAAAATTAACTTTTTATGTGTAGATTAATTTCTTATTTATTGATACCTTAAAGCAAGTCAATACAATGAGATCATTTGCTAGCTGAGATCAGGTTTAGAATTAATAGTAGTTCTAATTGATAAGTCAGAAGAAGAAAATTATTAATGAGAACATATTTCAGCCAAGAATTACTTTCAAAAGAGCAAGTCTCAGTGATTAATTAATGAAGATTGAAAGGACACTGATGACCTACTTGGAATAAGTGGTAGACATTATAATGTGTAAATATCTTCCATGGAACTTTATTGTTAGCTAAGACAACTTCTAAAAGTGTTTGCAAGCCAAAAAACATCAAAATGACCAGAGAATTGAAGAATATAATTTCAGATTATATAAATTCAAACCTGTGCCTTTGTATCTTGGGCTTCAAAGAAAAAAATCTGTTTAACATGATGAGTTTGAGGACCATACATCAATTTTTCTGGAAAGTTTACATTTAAAATATAAATTTCACTTTTTCTTCATAAGAATATTTAAGATATTTTTAAAACCCTTAAAAGTGTTAGTGATTAGTGGTAGGTGGAAAGTAAATTAGAAATGGTGTTATTTTCTTTTTAATGTCATTGAGTTCAATGTCATTGGGTGGCTTCTACCTGTTCACAAATTTTGAAGGGGATTATGTATTTTTCTCCTGTGGCCTGAATACCTTAATCCCTTTGCTTATATTAGATAAATGGTGAAGAAGATTATTGGTGAAACGCATGTCATTTTGATAAAAATCAAGAAAAATAATTTTATATTATAATAGAAAGTTACTACTGTTATGTTTTGTGTACATATATACATATACATATGTATATGAAAATCTTATCTTTTCCTAAATCATGCTAGAACTTCTGATTTGTTATTAAATGACAGTACATAGCCTTAGATTCCAATGGATCTATTAGCAAACCTCAGTTTGATCACTTGACAGTTTGTGTTCCTAGCCAATTGATATAATCTTAAAAATATTTTAATAATTTGTTAAATGATGATATCTAAGCCTCCTGAATGGACTGCATATTAATATAGTATATAATTATCATGATATAAATTATGGTACATTGTAAATTCTTCAATTGATAGAATTACTCAGTGCCATGGAAAACACAGTATTTAAAGGAAAAATGTTGATGTTGGCATTCAAAAGAATGTTTTCGTTTGTTTTCACTCATGTAAAGTGTGTTCTCATGAAAATATTTTAACTCATCATTCCTGTTTAACAAATGTTTAGGTAGCGCAAACTGATGCAATTATTTATCTACTAGTATTTTCTTTAAAGCACTATACTATGTCCTAGAAATACATGAGTATATAAACTGACATTCATGCTCACTAAGATAAAGTGATATAATTTGAGATATTCAAACATAGAAATAAGCACATCATTAAGAGAATAAGAAGATATTCATCCAGATTAAACAAATATTGACCTAGAAGATAAGCTGGTTTTTAGAAGATGAACAAAATCATACATGGCTTAAAATACAAATGGCTAGACTTTTAAAAATTATACTCAGGGCTAAAATGACTGTTTCAGATGCATTCAAGTAAGTGTATTTACAATGTTGATTTAAATTCTACATAGGTAAAAATAATTAACATTTTAATATTGGGTTTATCTCAAAAATTACTATACATATACATATAAGAGATATATACATATATAGAGGACTGAGAGAAAATTAGCATTAATAAATAATTTGATGTTTTAATAGAATTCTAAGAGCATATTACATATATTTATTGTCCTGGTTCAAAACCCACTCTTTGCTAAATATTATTTCTTAATATAAAATTTCAAGAGCATCAATAAAGGAGAATATTTTGTTAATTAGGGGGAAAAAACCAAACACAGCTGAGATTTGCAACTCTCGTAGCCTTACAAAAAAGGGGTGAGATAATTTTCTTTCTTATAAATAAATGAAAACTGTCCAGAGGTGTGGGTATGTGTGGCAATTGAAAGTCATTTTACTCATATTCACTGACAGCTGTGTAAACTATAGTGTTTACCACCAATACTGAAGAACATGTGAGACTACATAAAAGTTCCAAACTCTTTCATTTAAATTTCATTCCTTCTTTGAAGCTTGCCTTTTACTTTTTTCAAACAGAACATGTGTGTCTGTGTATGTGTGTTTGTGTATATTTGTGTGTGTGTACATAAAATAGAAAGATGGGGGAGGGAGAGAGAGAGAGAAACAGAGACAGAGGAAGGTAGAGAGAAGACTTTGTAGGCAGTATTGGTAGTGATGCTGCCCTAATTCTTCCCTCTTTTCTGTGTCCCTGTCCTAATACTATGGAATGTGACATTGGATTTCCTTCCACATTGAAAAAAGAATGTTAATATAATCTAAAAGATGCTTTTCAAAATTTTTTTTTTGTATTTTATTAATAGTCTTCTTTTTATGTATTCTTTTGAGATATATTTAAAATACCACATGATTCAGTTATTAAAGATAAAATTCAATTATTCTTAGCATATTCAAAGAGTTCTACAAACACTAACATGATTTATTTTCATGACACCAAAAGAAACTACATACCTCATTAGTAGCCACCATAGATTTTCTTACTCTGAACTTTTTCTATAAATAGAATCCTATAATATGTGGTATATTTTAACTCTTTTCTTTCATTTTCATAATACAGCCATAATGTATAAATCAGTATTTCAACATTTTGATGTCCTATAATGTTACATTGTATGAATATACTATATTTATTTAATTCTTTATTCACAATTGATGGTCATCCTGCATAATATTTAATGTAATTTATTAATTGTTATCTTTTAGATATTTGCATCTAAGTTTGTGTGAGATAGATATCTATAATTTTCCTTGCTTATAATATCCTTGCCTGACTCACCAAAAGGATATAATTGTCATTTCTTGTAATAGAAAGGGATTCAGAGGAAAAAGCAGATGAGGAATTATTCACTCATGAATTCATCCTATAAGCATTTTTGATTGCATTCCCTAAGTGGCAGCATAATCTGAGGATACAAAGAAAAAGAAAATATAACCTACTGTAAGGAAATATAATTTAGTAGGAAAAATGACTCATAAACCATTTTCAGTATCATTTGATAATTAGCATAGAATAGCAACACTGCAAGTTAAAAATAACAACATGATTAGAGGAATGGTGCTCAAGAACTCAGCCTGAGTGTTGGTTCTAAAACTTAAAGACCAACCTATATACCAAATAGCCAGCTACCTGCAACTACAGGAGGGCACTGGGAAGCATGATGAACTGAATTTACCAATTCAAATTTCAAGTCTTGACTTATTCATATATAAGTGAAAGGAACTCAGCCAACTGAGCTGAGAGAGAAGTGAAGAGGTCCAAGAGATTCTAGTTTATTAAAGCAGTAATTGGAATCTTAGCACTATGTCATTAACAAAGCCATACTTTACACAACTTGGCATCTTTAATCTGTTCATGGCATCTGTGGGATCATTTCAAATATTATCCATAAACATGTGCTATCTTTAATTGTCTCTCATATGAGATTTATCATTCCAGAGGTTTTATACAAACAATATTTTACTTTTAAATTATCAGAAAATCAATAGTTATTTTCATAACAGTTCAAATTTTGTAGTTTGGGACATTTAATTTTAGAAGTGCTTTAGAAATTTTTTAATATTAATTAATACTGGAAAAGCTCATTGTTTTTATGTCAATGCCATAATTTTTTACCAAAATTTTAGATTTCTATTTTATTTTCAAAACATTAAATATTCATTAAAATAAATTTCTTTTAATATGGCATGCTGTCATATTCTATCAAATATTTGGAGTCTAATTATACTTTCAGTAAATATATAATTTAAATTTATGTCCTAGAAATATCAGAATACGGAGTAAATTTATAATGAAATATTTTTACATTTAGTCTGTGTAATCTGAATTTTGTCATAAAATAAATGGTTGTATTAAATATTATGTCATTTGTGTTTGAAAATATTAGGGATTTAAATGTTTTGTCTCTAAATCATCATTTATGCATATTTTACCCTCATCACTCAAATTTGTGCAGGCTTTTTTCGCACTAGGTTTTATAAGAAATTTTAAATATTGATTATACAATAAAAGGCATTAAATCACTAACTAGCCTCAGAATATGTTATAGATTTATAAAAGTCATAATTAGAACTATATTTCACCAATTCATGAAAAATGTATTTATTATCAGCTTTAATTATTCTTTATTAATATAATGATTAATTATGAAAACAGAGCAAAAATATTTTTTACGGTTAATTTCTTACTTTTTAGCTAAATCATAATGCCTCCTACTTAGATCACCATAAATTGGTGGATTATTTTACTGTTTTCAGTACTTTCTTTAAAGAAGGTAACTTTTTAACAGATTGTCTCTTGCTTTCAAAAGTTTCTACATATCAACAGAAAGTTTCAATATCTGTACATATGTCCTTACAGATCTTCTGTGGCATTTCATCAGCTTAGTCCCAAACCAAAAGGTGATATAAAGTATATTTGGGTTTTATTTCACTTTTTCACCTATGAGACATGAAAATAGTAATATGAAGGTATTCCCAGCTTTAGTCATTTGTGAGAATTAAATGAACTGATATTTGAAAGTGCTTTTTAAACTATAAAACAATGTAAAAGTGTAAGGCACTGTTACTAATATTTGAAGAATGATCTTTTCATCGTGCAAAGTTATTACTTTAATTGTATTCTTATCATCTTTCATTTGTATTCATCACTGCAAATGTTCATTGGATTAAAAGCAAGTTTCATAGAAACAACTATAATCAATGGGTTTTTTAATTCCAGTTCAGACGTAGTGTTTATGGAAGTTTTGCATACTACAGTAGATAAAGCTAAAAAGAAACCTTTTTCTTATTTAATTTGATTCATGGATCTACTTGACTTAGTAGCCTCAATAGGATAAACAGTGTCACCTGGATGTACATCATAGCATGGAATCCTTGGTCCTCTTCTAGAGCTATTGAAGCAATTTCTTAGGAGAAAAAGCCAATAATTAATATTTCTGCACATAGTAATCTATAGTCATGCTATGTATAATATTAAAACATTGAATAAGGTATTTTTTAAGTCCACAAATTTGGGGGTTAACAGAAGCATCAAGCCAGAGAAGGTAAATCTATACAGAAAACAAGTGTCATTACAGGAGTACAATGTGCTGTCCGTCTATGATAGAATTAGTCTACCATTATCAAGCTACCACTATGAAGTTAGCTAATCAGGAAAAAGTGAGACATGGGACTATCTATTCCAGTTTAGCTGTGCCAGGACAATGGAGTAAATTACAGGAAATTTTTTTTAAAAAGTACCTGAAGAGCATGGGAGACATATGATTTATGGGAGAAAGCTTACAAGAGATCGGTGACTCTTGAAAAGAGTTCAGTGACCACAGGCTGAAAGCATCTCCATTCCTCAAAGTGCTTCATCCAGCAGCATTTTGTCCAGTGGCAGCTGGCAGGATGAGTGACACATATCCTCTCTACAGTGCCCTCAGTTCCATGCCCAGCCTCACTTATAGAAGAGACTTATATCTTAGGCTACAGAAGCAAATGGCATAATCAGCGTTAGCTTGCTTAGTTAGTTGTTTGTACAACCAGCACCCCAGGAACAACTGCACTGTCATACAAGAAGGAAACTAGCTTTCTACAGAAAACTCTAACTTGCTGTACTTGCCAGTGTGCATAAAAGAAATCCAGTGTCCAAGATAATACGGATCTGAACTTTCTGGTTAGGCTTGCTCTTATTATTCCCTTAACTTGGCTTGCTTTTTGGGAACAGAAAGGATACATTCAGGGACATGGTGCTTTAATGTCCCCCTTTTGATATGGTGACTCAGCATCATTTTTTATATTGACATGTTGAATGCAGAACAGTTGGTGTAGCTGAGGAGGATTTAATTTCATTTTTCTGCATATGGATTTCCAGTTCTTTTTTTTTAATTTTTATTTTATTTTATTTTATTTTTTTAATTTATTTTTTTATTGGTTGTTCAAAACATTATAAAGCTATTGACATATTATATTTCATACATTAGATTCAAGTTGGTTATGAACTCCCAATTTTACCCCAAATACATATTGCAGAATCACATCGGTTACACATCCACATTTTTACATAATGCCCTATTAGTAACTGTTGTATTCTGCTACCTTTCCTATCCTCTACTATCCCCCCTCCCATCTTCTCTCACTACCCCATCCACTGTAATTCATTTCTCTCCTTGTTTATTTTCCCATTCCCCTCAAAACCTCTTATATGTAATTTTGTATAACAATGAGGGTCTCCCTCCATTACCATGCAATTTCCCTTTCTCTCCCTTTCCATCCCAACTCATGTATCTGTTTAATGTTAATCTTTTCTTCCTGCTCTTCCTCCCTGCTCTGTTCTTAGTTGCTCTCATTATATCAAAGAAGACATTTGGTATTTGTTTTTTAGGGATTGGCTAGCTTCACTAAGCATAATCTGCTCTAGCGCCATCCATTTCCCTGCAAATTCTATGATTTTGTCATTTTTTAGTGCTGCATAATACTCCATGGTGTATAAATGCCACATTTTTTTTTATCCATTCATCTATTGAAGGGCATCTGGGTTGGTTCCACAGTCTAGCAATTGTGGATTGTGCTGCTATGAACATCGATGTAGCAGTATCCCTGTAGTACGCTCTTTTAAGGTCTTCAGGGAATAGTCCAAGAAGGGCAATAGCTGGGTCAAATGGTGGTTCCATTCCCAGCTTTCCCAGGAATCTCCATACTGCTTTCCAGATTGGCCGCACCAGTTTGCAGTCCCACCAGCAATGTACAAGAATACCCTTTTCCCCACATCCTCGCCAGCACTTGTTGTTGTTTGACTTCATAATGGCTGCCAATCTTACTGGAGTGAGATGGTATCTTAGGGTGGTTTTGATTTGCATTTCTCTGACTGCTAGAGATGGTGAGCATTTTTTCATGTACTTGTTGATTGATTGTATGTCCTCCTCTGAGAAGTGTCTGTTCAGGTCCTTGGCCCATTTGTTGATTGGGTTATTTGTTTTCTTATTGTTTAATTTTTTGAGTTCTTTGTATACTCTGGATATTAGGGCTCTATCTGAAGTGTGAGGAGTAAAAATTTGTTCCCATGATGTAGGCTCCCTATTTACCTCTTTTATTGTTTCTCTTGCTGAGAGAAAACTTTTCAGTTCTTCCAGCACCATTTGTTGAAGACACTCTTCTCTTCACTGTATGTTTTTGGTACCTTTGTCTAGTATGAGATAACTGTATTTATGTGGGTTTGTCTCTGTGCCTTCTATTCTGTACCACTGGTCTGCATGTCCATTTTGTGCCAATACCATGCCATTTTGTTACTATCTCTCACCATGCACAAAATTCAACTCAAAGTGGATCAAGGACCTATGAATTAGTCCAGAGACCCTGCACCCAACAGAGGAAAAAAATAGGTTAAAATCTTCATTATGTTGGATTAAGCCCTGACTTCCTTAACAAGACTCCTAAAGCACAAGAAATAAAATCAAGAATTAGTGGGTGAACTCAAACTAAAAAGCTTCTTCTTAGCAAAAGAAACAATCAATGAGGTGAGCAGAGAGCCTAAATTTTGAGAACAAATTTTTGCCACACATATGTCAGATAGAGCATTAATTTCCAGGATATATAAAGAACTCAAAAAACTTAACACCAAAAAAAGCAACAATCCAATCAATATATGGGCTAAGGAGCTGAACACTTCTCAGAAGCAGATGTATACTTGATCAACAACTACATGAAAAAATGTTCAACATTTCTAGTAATTAGAGAAATGCAAATCAAAACTACTCTAAAATTTCACCTCATGACAGTAAGAATACAGACAACAATAAATGTTGACAAAGATTTGCTGGGGTGGGACTGCAAATTGGTGCAACCAATCTGGAAAGCAGTATGGAGATTCCTTAGAAAACTGGGAATGAAACCACTATTTGACCCAGCTATCTCACTTCTTGGTCTATACCCAAAGGTCTTAAAATCAGCATACTACAGTGACACAGCCATATCAATGTTCATAGCAACTCAATTCACAATAGCTAAACTGTGGAAGCAACCTGGATGCCCTTTAATACATAAATGGATAAAGAAACTGTGATATATGTACACAATGGAATATTACGCAGCTTTAAAAGAGAATAAAATTATGGTATTTTGAAGTAAATGGATGGAGTTGGAAAATATCATGCTAAGCGACGTAAGCCAATCCCCAAAAACTCAAGGCCAAATGTTCTCTCTGGTAAGTGGATACTGATACATAACATGGAGTGGGAGACATGGGAAAAATGGAGGAAATTTGATTGGGCAAAGGGGAGAAGGTAAGAAGGTACATGGGGGCAGGAAAGATGGTGGAATGAGATTGACATCATTACTCTAGGTACATGTATGACTACACATATTGTGTGACGCTACATTGTGTACAACCATAGAAATGTAAAGTTGTGCTGCAATTGTGAACAATGAATCAAAATGCCTTCTGCTGTCATATATACCTATTGAAATAAGTTTAAAAATAATAAATAAAAGCCCATGTATAAAATATACCAATGTTACAATGGCTATTTTATATTTGTGCACATTAGATAATAAAAGAGATGACTGGGTTGAGAAAAATCTCAATGCCATCTAAGGATGGGTTACCTTGTTTTTTTGGTGGGATGGGGGACTGGGAATAGAACTCAGGGGCACTAGACCATGGAGTCACATCCCCAGCCCTATTTTGTATTTTATTTAGAGACAGGGTGTCACTGATTGCCTAGTGCCTCACTTTTGCTGAGGTTGGCTTTGAACTCACAATCCTCCCACCTTAGCCTTCTAAGCCACTGGATTACAGGCATGCACTACTATGCCCAGCTATCTTGTTTAATTGTTACAACTATCTTGTTTAATTGTTTAATTCTGCTGAAATCATTCCTTTTTGAGTATTTATATAGAACCCAAATACCTTGATATTCTGCTTCTATTTTGAATGGCTTATGCTTGCATCCCTTTGCCAGACCTCCTTGTGACCAAGCATCCTCTAAGTCCTTACCAAATCATTAGATCCATACCTCTGGCCATCTCTAATTCCAGGCAAAATGAGCAGTCAGACAAACTGCCCAAACTCCTGTCCACAGGGAAACATATGATGGTGCCCTGTGGTGAGCCGCTTCTGCCGTTTCTGCAGACTATGGTCGCCATTACAAGATGACGCTGGCTCCGCTGTGGTCTGTGACAAACAACTTCTTATCTGGGAAAGTTGGCACATGATTTTTCACCACCCTGTGAGAAAGCTCCACGCGGCAGCTTTGCATTGGGGCTTGGGATGCTTTATTAAGGCTGGGAGGGGCATTCGAGAGGGAGAAGAAGAAATATCAAGGGCCTGAATAAACTGCTGAAAGAAGATTCCCGAGTTGCGTCTTCCTTGCGGGCAAGGGGTCGCGACAAGTGGTGCCGAGACCCGGGAACCAGAACTTTCAGCAGTCAGGGGTGGTGCACCGGTTAGTCCCAGGTAAGTGGGATCCGCGATCAAAGCGGGGTTAGTCCCTAGTAAGTGGGATCCGCGACCAAAGCGGGACAGCTCCTCTGTAATGAAAGAGAGAGCCTTACATTTTATTGCAGCTGCACTGTGTACTTTCGCTCTACTTTCGCTTTCTTTTTTTGTGCTTCCTTTGTTGTTGTGTCATGGGTGCCGCATCTTCAAGTCCGCTTCTCCTGGCCCTAGATGGCCTGTTACGTTCCAAGGGACTGGAAGTGAAACATAGTACTTTACAGAGATTTTTACAGAAGATAGATATCGCTGCACCGTGGTTTGCATTTTCGGGCAGCCTTACTGTGCCTAGTTGGGATAAATTAGGCAAAGATCTTGACTTTGCTTCTGAGCAGGGCATATTAGAGGGTGGGGTGATACCCCTTTGGAAAATGGTCCGTGGTTGCCTTACAGATGGTAAATGCCAGGAAGCTGTGAGTGAGGGTCAAGCTATTCTTGAGCAATTGCATGAGGAAAAATCTGAAGGATCATGTAGTGAAGTGGCAGAGAGTATTAAAAGTAACAGTAGTGAGAAGGCAAAAGAGCCTGAAGATAAAAATAGGAGAAGGCTCTACCCAGACTTGACCGAATTAAAAACGCCTGAGAACACAAGCGACTCAGAGAGTTCTGAGGACCTTGATATATTGTTACAACAACTACATAAGATAAAAATGAAAAAGAAGAAAAAGGAGACACAGGGCACGCAGGCCTACTGTAAGAAGGGGAAGGGAGTTAACATCGGTCAACAAAACTCTGAGGAGGAGGAGGTAGAATATCTAGAAGAAGATATGGTGCCGATTGCCCCACCTCCGTATGTGGGGGGGAGCCAAGGTTCCGGGAGATCTTTTCATGCACAAGTTTGGAGGACAGTTAATACAGATATGGGACTTGCATACCCTGTATTTCAGGACAATAACAGGGGAAGATATCATGAGCCTTTAGACTTTAAGCTAATTAAAACCTTGGCAGAATCTGTCCGCACTTATGGCATAGATGCCGCTTTCACTCTCACTCAGGTGGAGGGACTTACTAGATTTTGCATGACTCCCTCAGATTGGGCTAGTCTAGTCCGCGCTTGTGTTTCCCCAGGGAAATATTAGGAGTCCAAAGTTGGCTGTTTAATGTTTCTGGCAGTACCCAAGACTCGGAGCGAGGTAGGAGGCTTAAAATTATTTCACACAATTCACAATTGTTTAATGCTACATTACCCTCCGCAGCAGTCTGTCTCCAATCTCCGTTCCTGTTTCTTTTGGCTAATGTTACATCACAGGGGATGCTTAATTGTTCTAATACTACCTGTTACTTGTCTGAGTGTTGGAATGGTTCTTGGACTATAGCAGTGGTTATGAAAATTCCAACCTTTGTCCCAATCCCAGTCACTGCAGACCCAGATAAATTCCCCATTGTTGAGCTACTTAGAGTCCGCAGGGATTTTGGAATTACGGCAGCTATAGTGACAGCTGTGGCAGTGTCTGCTGCTGCAGCAGTTACGGCCGGAGTGGCCATGGCCAGTCAAGTACAAACTGCTGCCACCATTAATCAAGTTGTTCAACAAACTTCTACCATACTTGAGTCCCAAAATTCAATTAATCAACATATTTTGTCAGGGATTTTAGCTGCCAACCAAAGAATAGATTACTCCAAGCTCAGGTAGAAGAATTGGCAGACTTGGTGCTTTTGGGTTGTGTTGACCAATGTGCACATTTATGCATAACCTCTGTCAGATTTAATGATTCCAGGAATGCCTCCCGCATCATTGGCGAATATTTGGCCGGAAATTGGTCCATGGCAGCAGAAAACTTGATCCAGTCTCAACTAACTCAGATTGCTGTTTTGAATAGTACCCGTGTCGAACCAGTGACTTTGGGTCAATTCACCGATTGGATATCTTCTGCTTTTTCCTTCTTCAAAGAGTGGGTGGGAGTAGGCATTTTTGGTGCAATGTGTTGCTTCAGTGTTGTGCTCTGTTTGTGGCTTCTCTGTCGCCTTAAGACTCGCCATGCACAAGAAAAGGCTATGATCATACAAGCTCTTGCAGCTTTAGAAAATGGCAACTCACCTCAAGTCTGGCTTGCGCATCTTAAGCAGTAAACCTTTGTCATGGTCGTTACACCCCAAGTTATTATAACATTGCACTGGGATCGACATGACTTTCCTTGTTATTCTCTTAGTGTTGGAAAGCCCTTGCACTCTGCCGGTCTTACTGCCATTGCACGCAGATGGGTTTCCACACTAGTGCTTTTCTATCGCCTTGAAGTTCGTGCCTTTCTTTCAGGGTGCTGTCAACTTGTTTGTAGTTATAAACAGCCACAGTTCAGCCTCAGCTATCCCCCTTCGTCCACCATCATCACGATACAGGATGCAAGGCAAGGCACTGCACTTGAGTGATCCTTGACGTGGACCTCAAGGAGAGCATGTCCTATTACATGCGGGTTAGACGCGTTCACGCCCCGCCCCACGAAAAAAGGCGTCGGCTGATATGGCTTCAGATCTGGGGAAGGCGCCTCCTTAGGACTGAGTCATACTATGCAGCCACTTCTGCACAGTGGGATAGGACCTCTACTCTCGCCTGTATTGTTTTAAGAAAACAGAAAGGGGGAACTGTGGTGAGCCGCTTCTGCCGTTTCTGCAGACTATGGTCGCCATTACAAGATGACGCTGGCTCCACTGTGGTCTGTGACAAACAACTTCTTATCTGGGAAAGTTGGCACATGATTTTTCACCACCCTGTGAGAAAGCTCCACGCGGCAGCTTTGCATTGGGGCTTGGGATGCTTTATTAAGGCTGGGAGGGGCATTCGAGAGGGAGAAGAAGAAATATCAAGGGCCTGAATAAACTGCTGAAAGAAGATTCCCGAGTTGCGTCTTCCTTGCGGGCAAGGGGTCGCGACAGTGCCCATCATTATGGAAGTGTACACATGTCTGGCTCAGGATTCAGAGATGCTGATTGAGACTGGCAGTTCTAGAGAATTTGCATATCAGTTACTGTCCTACACCAACAAAGAGAACTAGCAAATCAGTGATAATGTGTGAAGTTGAAAGCACTTGGCTTAACATTGATTCAGAGCATAAAAATGGCCACTTTTCTATTTCTGTCATCCAAATCTCATAGAAATTTCTCATATGGGCAAACCTCACTTGGAAACATTCAGAGAAGAAAATTCTGGCTAACATGGTTCAGTTTAGCTAATTGACAAGCAGAAAGTCACCACATAAGCAGTGATATTATGGATGGGGAGATGAAATACTTTTGAAAAAGTGTTAAAAAAAAAAAAAAACTAAAAATGGTGGTAAGAAAAAAAGCCATGAAATGTGATCCAAAAGATTTTTGTTCTTGTGATTGGCTGGATGAAGATATCTGAGAGAGAATACAGGTCTAGAGATGCCCATTTTATTTCTAACAACTACGTTGCCATTATCACACAAAGTCTCTTTTTTCCCATTGATAACAGGGAATCATTTCTGATTCTGGTAGTATAACATCCCTTTGTCTTCTCTACTGCACAATGGATAACCTTACAGAGTTTTTGAAAGATGCCAGCACTCCTCTTACTAATTAATTCTTAATGTATTGGTCAAAGGAACATCCTTTAGATCTTTTCACTGTGGTATGAGAGTGGCTGAGCAATTTATTTAAAAGGCTTATTCTAGCATTTTTGTTGCTCTGAGCATTCTTCTGTGTCTGCAGGATTTCAAGAGTTTGGGAGCTTTGTTGATGTTTAACAAATTGCTAGAAACTTAGTGGTCTCAAAGAACACACATGAATTGCCTCACAGTTTCTATAGGTTAGGAACCCCAGCATGTACTAAGTGGTTTCTCTTACTAGGGTTTCACAAGTCAGAAAGCAAGGTATCATATAGGCCTGAAGCCTAAACTAAGTCTTAGCTGGGAAATGATCCATCTGCAAGATCACTGAGGTTACAGTTAATTACAGTTGTAGAATGGACGACTTTAACTCCTTGCTTGTTGTTAACCAATGCTGCCTTCAGCTCTGAGAAGTTGTCTCCATTTCCCTGCAACATGGATACATGCTTATAAAAAAGACAGCAAGAGAGAAAGAGAGGAGAGCACTCATGTGCATGAGCACAAGAGAAACACACACACACACACACACACACACAGAGGGAGAGAGAGAGACAGAGAGAGAGAGACAGAGAGAGACAGAGAGAGAGAGACTCCAGTAAGATAGCCATTACATTTTCATGTAAAATTATAAAGTTGCATGCATGTATATGTTAACAACCTGCTAGCTTTGCTGGATTCTTTAAAAAGGATTGGAGATCACAGAAGAGTCTAAACACTAGGATCTAGGGATCTTGAGGCCTTCTTGAAAGTCAGTCTGCCACATTCAGGTGGTCCTACCTTTGTAATTCAAAGACTATAGTTCAGCATGAGTGCAAGATTTATTAGCCAACCTTGAACACTACCAATGAAACTTAGGTGCTCAGACAAAATATTAAATCCCTAACCCTAAAGAAGTGTTTATCAGTAAATTCAGTTCAATAAAGTTTTATATTTTGTTTTCTATAACTTTTTATCCTTATACTCCCTAGTGTATGTATTCCAGACTTTCCCATTAATATTTGTGGAAATCTTGCATACATTATCTATACAAAAATAAACATGTGAAGCTATTCAAACATATTTTATGTACAGAATATCTTTCTTTGGAGTAGGCCAAAGTTATAGCCTGAGTTATACTATATCCAAACCTTATTATGGGACTAAGAACATTGAGAATGGTGAAGTTGGATTTTAAATAAATTTGGCATCAACTTCTTAAGGATGTGTTCTGTGTTTAACTATTGAGAGATTTTTATTTATTTAAGTAATTATTTCATGGTTGTACACTAATGTCACAGTCAGCTGACACTAAAATAATATATGGAGGAAGGCTTCCTTTTAATCAGGGTACATGTTGTTGATTGAAACTTCCAGATTATAGTCCTCTCATCTAAGGACTCTCTTCCTTTCCATTGTTTTGATACACGAAAGATTCGAGATGTGATTCTTAAAATGAGGTATTAGGCTTGGTCGTGAGTTACTTATTTTTTTTTCTGGTAAGTGGGAGAACTCTTTCAAAATATTAAAGAGGTATTCTGATATTTCTTTCGGTATGTGCTTTGTGAGAGGCTAGATTTCAAAATTCTCTTTTGTCTCTAAGGTCATTAGAATGTAATATTTAAAGGCAGAGGATACTGCTAAGCGTTCTACAATGCACAGAATAGTCTCCCACCAGAGCAAATAATTATCTGTTCTAAAATATCAATGATATCATGTTTGAGATGTTGTGGCCTAAAGAGATTGAAAGGAGAGCCTGATTTAAGGCAGTTGCAAAGAGCAGATCTAGAGGAAAATTCCTAAAAACATGCAATCCTTTCAAAATTAACTGGGTAAACATGAGCCCCAAGCAAAAAATTCCGATAGAACATTTTTCCTTTTTTTTCAATCTTCTGCCTAGTTTCCAATGACAAGGGAGATATGCTTATGTTGATACTGACAATTGAGTTCAGCCTCCTGGAGGCATAGAAAAGAGAGACATCAGGTAAAGCATGAATCTGGACTGGTAGATGGAAGAGATCTATTTTATTTATGTGACTTTAGAATATATAGAGAAAACAAGTGTGAGTAGCAAGAAAAAAAAGAAAGGAAGGAAGAAGAGGAAAGGAAACAAAGAAAGAAAAGAAAAAGAATGATAGAAAGAAAAGAAAAAAGAAAGAATTCCAAGATAGAATTTTGAGGAACATAAGTGATATGGAAAGGGAAAGAACATTAAAAAATTCCAAGTAATAAAGCAAAAGAGTCAGAAAGAAATCCAAAAGACTTTCCTTAAAGCTGCAATTACAAATCTAAATGTGTAGTCCAAATAGAGACCAATGTATTTCATTTTTCTTTCCTTTTCATCTGTTTTTTTTTTCTTTTTCTTTAACTTTCATTATGAGTATATACTACCCAACAACCATCAGACTCCTTGTCAGATATTTGGTTGCCTAGAAATCAGTAACTTTTAAACTTTCTTCACTGGACACCAAAATACTCTGTATGGAACACTGAAATTGCAGTCCTCCAGAAAGTATATCAAAGCAAAATAAGCACAGGTCCACTTAAATGTATTTAATTTAAAATATTGCTATGAGAAAAAGACATTTAGACTGAATATAGAAAAAAATTAAAACTCGCATTATTTTCTTTATTTTTCATGCTTTGGCTAAGAGTTTTGAACTCACAGAGAATTATCATAGAGTGACACTACATGATATAAGTAGAGATAGAGAACTTGTGGATTTTGTATTTAATCTCTTTAGAAGCAGTAAATATGCCATATATACTATATAAATACACACACATATGAAGAAAAAGATGTTTACAAAATGAATTTTCTTTCTATATGCCCACTTTGAGAATAATAAAGTAACTAAAACAAATAAAAATTTAAAGACTTTTAGATCACTTTAAAATATTGTGACAATAACATAAACATATCATTTCAATATTCCTGGGAAATTAAAGACACTATTTCAAAATTGACTATAATAATGTTTCAGTAGTATCAATTTTGTGTTATGTGCACATACTTTGCATTTGCTTATGACATTGAGCCTTTATAGTGAACTCATTTCATTTATATGCATGTCCATCATTTACTTGCAAATGTGAACTGAGGTATCTCACCAACATATGAACTCTGAATTCAGAAAACAGTAACATCTGTTTAGAAGAAAAGTTCCACAAAGGTTTCAAGAGATTAAAAATATATTATTTTGTTGTCTTTACAGAGTCAACATTAAAACAGATGCATATGTAGGATATTTTGTATCTAAACTTAATGTGGAAGGAGAGCAAAGAGAATAATGTAGCTTTAAAAAGTGGAAGACCATTATGTTTGCAAATATTGGTTTGTTAACAAAGTACTGTAATTGGGAAGCATTGAGACAGAAAAGGAGTATTGAGATTTCTGGCATTAACTAGTTACTATAAATTACTTAGAGAAGTTCTCATTTGTATAAATATCTTTAAAGATATTAATTCACAGAGAAAAATACCCTGTACAATTTGATTATGCTGAGAATTTATGTTGTAGATATAAACAATCCTAATATTCACTAAGCACTTAGTGATGGTATAAACCTAAATATGGAAGAGTCTTGCCTTTTTACATACACTACAATGCTCTATGAGCACCAGTTTTTAGATTTTCCTTCGTTATTCAAAATAAAAGAAAAAAGAAAGAAATTGAGATAGAAGAGTGACACATTTTCCTGTCTCTGTGTCATATACGCAGCCTGACCTATTCCATAAACTCCAGTCACTGATATATAAATCTCTACCTGACATCTTCATATTGTTGGCTAAAAGTTTTCTGAGAATGAACCTATTTAAAAACTGAGTTTCTTAAAGGAACATTCCCCCCAACTTTTCCTTTCCTACTGAGCATTGCCTTCATACACCTAATAATCAAGCAGAACTTTGAGAATTATGCTTGCATTCTCCATTGGCTTCCTCCCCTACTATAAAGATATTTATAAAGAATGGCAGGGACACTCAGTAAGGAGAAAGGATGGTGGACTCTGGAAGTTTGCTGGGGCCCCTTCGGCTGTGGCTCTCAACATCTCCCCCTCTCTGTTTAAACAACAAGCATGTGGCTTAGGGACCGTGTCTGTTAGGCAGTCCAATTCAACATATGGTCCTTACCCGTCATCGGATGAACTGACCTCTAGGCGTCAGCCTCCTGTCTTAGGTTGGTACCACTGCAATTGGATCATACCCGTCACTGACTACCGGTCCAGCATACAGCTATACTTGTGGATAGGCCTTTGCACCAGTGGGGGGGTGAGGTTCTTTGCCTCACCTATGTTGGCCCCCAAATTTTAGACCATCACTAGTAGAGGAGGATGCAAAATGCCATGACATTAAGCCAATTGAGGGCTCCTTTGAAAAATTGTACCACCGGTGACATCATCAGCAAAAATACCCCAACACTACCACAAGTCGCTGCACCAACAGATAGTTCACAATGCATACAGGTGAGCTCACAATGTGTCCAGGCAAGTTCTGCAAGCAGTTCAGTGATGGCTATTGTAGAAGCTGTAGATTGGTTTTATCTTTGACTTCACCAGCACTGGGATGAAGATAGGAATTCTGGCAATAATGGCTAAAGAAAAAATTATGTAACATTCCAGAAGGCACTAAAAGAAAACAATTTTCTTAACAATTTACATTATCTTTAAGAGAATTATTAAATATAATGAAAAGGAAAGGTAAAAGTAAACAAACAGATCTGTTAACCTTCTTTTTTGTTTACATATTAAAACAATCCTCAACAGTTGTTTACCCAATTTAAATTAAACCATATAAATCACGTGAAAAAAAAATATTTGGATCCATTTTATCATGAGCGCTCATCATACATGATATATGGACATATGTACATTCAAACATATAACACAAAACACAAGTGTGCACACATAATATAATACATACAACACATAACATTATAGTAAAGGCCTTATAACTTTTTACAGGTGAAATCTCCATTGCAATGTTTAAAAACTCTATAGTCAAAAAATAGAACTGATCAGCAAAACATTAACCTAGGTCTGTATGAGCTCAAAAAACAAAATAGAACTTCATGATATGGCAAAGGGCAATAATAAAATAGATATTGAAAAAAGCATCCTGGTTCTGTTGCAGATGTAAGAATAGCCAAACTGGAGTTTTGGATATCAGTTGTTATGGATTTGAGCCAAATCATCTTCTTTTTGGTCTGTAGAAATCGCTTTAGTTAATCTTTCTGGAATCCAAATCGGCTGCTGTTCTCCCTGTGGAAACACATAAACAGACCCCCGACTCCAGACAATCACTGGGTCAGGACCTTGGTTAATCTCTCTGGAATCCAAATCGGCTGCTGTTCTCCCTGTGGAAACACACAAACAGACCCCCGACTCCAGACAATTACTGGGTCAGGACCTTTCCATTGTCCTGTTAGAATATCCTTCCAAAGTACCTTGGGCTTATGTACATTTTTTGGACACATATGCCTTTCCGCAGCACTAAGTCCTGATGAATCCAAATTTAAAAAGTTTAGAGTAAAAAGGGTTATTTTAAGTTTATCTTTGGGGAATATATACCCCTTCCCAATTCCTTCTTTTTGCTTTAATAAGTACATTTTAATAGTTTGATGAGCTCTTTCAACTATGCCTTGTCCCTGTGGATTGTATGGGATTCCTGTTATATGAGTAATGCCAAATGTTGAGCAAAATTGTTTAAAAGAGGTAGAAGTATAACCAGGGGCATTATCTGCTTTTAACTGTTTTGGAACACCCACAGTGGCAAAATTTTGTAAGCAATGAGCTATAACATCTTTAGTTTTTTCTCCGGCATGAAGGGAGCCCATCAAAAATCCAGAAGAAGTATCAACCGTAACATGCAAATATTTTAATTTTCCAAATTCTGGCAAGTGTGTGACGTCCATCTGCCAAATATGGTTAGGTATCAATCGTCTAGGATTGACTCCAAGATTAACTTGTGGTAAAAAGGTCACACAATTTTGACATTGTTTTATTATTTGTCTAGCTTGTTCCTTAGTTATTTTAAAACGCTTTTGTAAAGTATTAGCATTGACATGGAACTTTTTATGAAAATTTATAGCTTCTTCTAGTGTAGAGAAAATATGTATGTCATGTGTAGTTTTATCTGCTAAATCATTGCCCAAACTAAGGGCTTCAGGCAATCCTGTATGTGCCCTGATATGTCCTATAAAGAATGGATCTTTTCTGTCCCAGATTAGACTTTGTATAGTGGAAAGCAAAGAGAAAACAGTAGAAGAAGGGGAAATCCTACCAGCATCTTCAAGAGATACTATAGCATTAACTACATACTGACTATCAGAAAATAAATTAAATACAGAATCTTTAAACATCACAAAAGCTTGTAATACTGCATTAAGCTCTACCTTTTGAGCTGATTGTTTGGGTACTAAAAATGTAAAAGTTTGATCAGGGGTAACTACTGCTGCTGTACCATTATTTGACCCATCAGTGAATATATTTGGAGCATTCATGATAGGTGTTTTTTCTTGTCATTTTTGGAAAAATTACAGGATGCAATGACCAAAAAGACAATAAAGGATTAGATGGTAAGTGGTTATCAAATGAAACATTAGATTTACACATGATTATTGCCCAAGTATTTAACTCATTAGCTAACTCATCAATTTGATTCATAGTATATGGAGTAATAATTTTATTGGGAGAAATTCCAAACACTCCCTTTGCTGCTTTTATTCCTTTGAGTATTAATTGTCCTACAGCCTCAGGATACCTAGTAAGAATAGTGTTAGGAGAATAAGATAAATGTATCCATAATAATGGACCTTCTTGCCAAAATACTCCTGTAGGAATATTTTTTGTTGGTAGTACAATAAATAATAAAGGCAAACTTATATCAATTCTATCCAAATGCATATTTTCCATATATGTTTCAATGATTTTTAATGCCTTTCTTGCTTCAGGCGTTAACATTCGGGGTGAATTTGGATCTGATGGACCTTTTAGGATATCAAATAAAGGTCCCAACTCTCCTGTTGGTATACCTAAATAAGGCCTTATCCAATTTATGTCTCCTAATAACTTTTGAAAGTCATTAAGTGATTTGAGTTGATCTACTCGTATTTGAATTTTTGGTGGACGGACCATGGTTGAGGATAATAGAACTCCTAAATAATTAATTGGAAAATTTAATTGTACTTTATCTATTGCTATCTCTAGATTATAATTTTTTAATAAGTTTGTAAGTGTGGCATAACATTCTAGCAATGTGTTTTTATCTTTGTGTGCTAATAATACATCATCCATATAGTGAAATATTTGTAGTTCAGGATTTTGATTTCTAAGTGGCTGGATTACTTTGTTAACATAAATTTGACACATAGTTGGGCTGTTAGCCATCCCTTGAGGGAGTACTTTCCATTCATATCTCTGATCAGGACCTTCATGATTCAGTGCAGGGATAGTAAACGCAAAATGTGGACTATCCTCAGGATGAATTGGAATTGAAAAAAAACAATCTTTAATATCTATAACTAAAACATACCAGGTTTTTGGCAAAGCAGACAACTGAGGAATCCCTGATTGAGCAGGTCCCATAATAACCATCTCATTATTAATGGCTCTTAAATCTTGCAATAATCTCCATTTACCAGATTTCTTTTTGATGACAAAAATGGGAGTATTATGGGGAGATACAGAAGGTTGTATATGTCCTTCTGCTAATTGTTGTTTGACCGGGTCATGGGCTGCTTGTATCTTTTCTTTAGTCAGGGGCCACTGAGGAACCCATACTGGTCTTTCTGATTTCCAAGTAATTTTTATTGTCTCAGTGGCCCTTTCTGAAAATCCAACCCATGTCTGTCTGTTCCTTGATCTATTTGTATTGGTGCTGCTATACCTTGTTCTTGTTTTCCTAATCTTTTTCCTTTCCTAAAACCTTGTCTAGTCATAATAGTGGGTGCATTTTGGTTGATGTTATTTGTTAATGTCAAACCTAATTGATCTAGGACATCTCGTCCCCATAAATTTATAGGAAGATGATCCAATACATATGGCTGTATAGTTCCTTCACATCCTTCAGGATCCTTCCAATCTAATACCATTGCACTTCTATGGGGATTAGTCGCCACTCCTAGGCCTCGAAGCGTTTGAGTGGCTTGTTGTAATGGCCAATGTTTTGGCCATTCTTGACGAGAGATGATGCTAAGGTCTGCACCTGTATCCAGTAGCCCATTAAATTCATGTCCTTGAATATTTAGTTTTAGCATGGGGCGAGAATCTAAATTTAAAGAAAGCATAGCCCAATCTACACCTGTGGAGCCTAATCCCTTGGAACCTCTTTCTACAGTACGACTGGAAAATTTATCATGTAGGCTGGGTATTATTAGTAACTGTGCTATTCTATCTCCTGGTGAAATTACTGATATACCCTTTGGAGAACTGGCTATAATTTTTATTTCACCTTCATAATCGGGATCAATTACCCCAGGACTTATCATAAGTCCTTTTAGAGTAGAAGAGCTGCGTCCCAATAATAAGCCTACTGTTCCTTTGGGAAGAGGTCCTTTCACCCCTGTGGGAATGATTTGAACTCCCATCTCTGGAGTTAGTACTGCTCTGGCGGAGGCGCAGATGTCCAACCCTGCGCTCCCTCTGGTTTGTCTGATGAGGGATCTGATGGACAATGTGTCCTGGGCACTACCCTGATGGGGTTGCTGGGTTCCTCCAGTGCTCCGTATATTTGTGGTTTTGGGCCCCGGAGCATTGGGCCCCCCTGTCCGTTTTTTGGCAATGGAGCCCGATGCCTTTCTCCACGATATCGTGGATAAACACCTGGTCCTTGTTCATTTTTTGATAATGGAGTACCCTCTATGGTGGTTTGAGAATGGCATTCATTAGCCCAATGTCTCCCTCTACGGCATCGTGGGCAAATACCTGGTATTCTACTCCTTTGATACCTAGTTTTGTTAAACCCTCCTCCAATGGGGCAATTCCTTTTAAAATGTCCTGTTTGTTCACAATTGTAGCATGTTCTTGGCCTGGCATCTAAAGCCTGTTTTACTGCAGCTGCCACAATTTGCCCTTGTTCATTAATGTCTCTGGCATCTAAAGCCTGTTTTACTGCAGCTGCCACGACTTGCTCTTGTTCATTAATGTCTCTACATAATTTAATATATGTGTTTAAATCTTCATGTTTCCATGGTCTAATGATATCTCTGCACCAACGATTCGCTTGCTCATAAGCCAGGTGTTTTAGTAATGGCATTGCTTGTTCTGTATTCCCAAAAACTCTGGTAGCTGTTTGAATAAGCCTATCTACAAATTCAGCATAAGGTTCATTAGCTCCTTGTATTACCTTAGATAATTGACCTTGTAAACCTCCATGTCCTTGTAAAGTCTTCCATGCCTTAATTGCATCTGCAGCAATTTGTGCGTATACGCCAGGATCATATGCAATTTGTTGCTGCTGATCCTCATAAGGTCCCTTTCCTAACAACATATCTAGATTTCTCTGAGGATAACCAGCTGCTGCATTTCGCCTAGCCGTCTCCTTGCAAAATTCCTCATTGGCAACCTTCCATAACAGGTATTGTCCTCCATTTAGCACAGCTTTACACATATTAGCCCAATCTGCTGGCGTCATGTTCAAGTTGTTAATGGATTCGACCAAGCTTACAGTGAAGGGTGCTTGAGGACCATAGGTTGTTACAGCCTCTTTTAGCTGCTTCACTGTTTTGAAATTTAAAACTTGGTAAAATCGCTGCCCTCCTGCCTCAAATACAGGGCATGTTAATATTTGAGACCTTGTCTCAGGATCCCAACTATCAACTGCGGGGGTTGGGGGCCTCCCAGCATATGGAGGTGGCGCTCTTGGTTGGACACTTACGCCCTCTGGTGATAGAAAGGTGTTAGTAGCAGTCTCCTGTAGAGGTGGTGCTGTTGGTTGGACACTTACACCCTCTGGTGATAGAAAGGTGTTAGTAGCAGTCTCCTGTTGTAACTTTCCCCCTGATGGCTTTTTCTGTTTTACACTTTCTTTCTCTGTCTGACTAGCTTGAGAGGCCTTCTCTTTTACTTGAATCTTTTCCTCTGTCTGACTAACTTGAGAGACCTTCTCTTTTACTTGAATCATTATGTCTTCTCCTTCCTCTACCATTGTCTGAACTGAAGGCTTTGGACTAAGCAAACAAGATACGAATGTCCACAATGGCAGTGTGCCAACTGGCAGAGTCCCTGGGCTTTTCTTTTCTATTCTTTTTAAATCTTCACCATGATGGTTCCATTGTGATATATTTAACAACTCCTCCTTAAAAAGCCATGGGCTACATTTTTGTATTGTATCAACGTATGCCCTGACTGCTCTTGATTTTACTGGGATGCCTCCTTCCTCTAACAATTTACTTAACACTCTTTCAGTTTGTTTTTTACTAATTTCTGATCCCATATTTCTACTATAATACAACCCAACAAGATGACGCCAAACAAACCCGAGACAGAATGAAATAAAAAGGGAACAACAAAAAGTCATTATAGCCTTTCTATCCTCCTGACATGTGCATCCGTCCTTTCTCCCTATCTGTTCCTCAGACGTAAATAGTTTTTCCTCAGATGTGAGCGGTTTTTCTTCCGTCTCACTCATCTCCAGGGACAGGCAACTTAAAACAAAAGTGAAGCAAAATAAAAGAGCAATCTTAAAATGGCTACCCATCCTCTCGCCCTGCCCTCAGGGGCGAGCAGTTTCACTTACCCTCAGTCGCTCCCCGTGCGAGCCAATCAGCTAGATGTTGCTGGGGCCACTGTGAGCCAATCATCAGCCAGCAGACTCTCTAATGACAAAGATACTAGCATTGCATTGATGAAGTGCTGAGACATGGTGTGCTTTGGGGGAGCGAGTTCAATATGATGAAGGAGGGCACTTAGGAAGCTGAAGAGAGTAGTTATTTAATCCAAGTAGACTTATGAATCTCATCATTTTTAAAAAAAAACAATAAAACTCTGATGATAGTTAATGGGTGAATATAATATCTGAATTCCATCTATCCGAGATCCTTTCTGTACATTTGAGTCTTCACATATCTCCATTATGGTCACCATCCTGGGCAGCCCTATTATTCGCTCACTGCCTCCAACCCTGTCTGCCTTATGGAAATCTACTAGAGAGTAGCAAGGGTGATCTACTGAAGTTCTAAATCAGACCATATCTTTCTCTTGATTGAAAACTTTCTATTGATTTTCCTTTACAATAAAAATAAAATGCAAATTTTCACCTTTGCTAACAAATATCCATTTGTTATTCAATTATTGAATGTGATTTCAAACTAGTTTTAAAATTTCACATTCAACTGCTGTCTCCTCTCAATTATATTAATCTAATTAATTATTTAATTACACTATCTCACTTCTTTTCTAGATCAAACCAGTTTTATTCCTACTTCATGATCTTTTACATTTCCCCTGCTCTTTCATTTTAGTCAGTGTTTTAAGTGTTGTGACCAAAAGACCCAGCAAGAGCAAATTCAGAGGAAGAAAAGTTTATTTGAGGGCTCAGGGTTTCAGAGGTCTCAGTGAATAGACAGTTGGCTCCATGTCTTGGAGCTTGAGGTATGACAGACATCATGGTGAAAGAGTGTGGAGGAGAAAAGCAGCTTGGGGCCCCATACTAAAAAGAAGAAAGAGCGAGAGAGAAAGGGAGAGAAGGGAAAGAGAGGACAGAGGGAGTGACTCCACTCGCCACAGACAAAATATACATCCCAAAGGCATGTCCCTTAATGACTTACCTTCTCCAGCTATAGCCTACCTGACCATGGTTTTCGCCCAAAGTATCCCAATGAGGAAATCCATGCACTGATTAGGTCAAGGCTCTTGTAACCCAATCAATTCACCACTAAACCTTGCATTGTCTCATATGTGAGCTTTTGAGAGACAGCTAATATCAAAATCATAGTACCTTCAATGAGTTGTTTTTCTAGTATTAAATCTTACGCAAAATATTGCTGCCACACTCTTGACCAACCTATGAGTTATTTTCTATCATATTACACTAATTTTTAAAACACAGCATTCGTTAAAATTTGAAAACACCATTTTACTTTTGTATTTTCATTTGTATTGTCTGTATTTTTTCAGGAGAATGTAGACAAATTTAAAAGAGGTAATTTGTATTATTATTATCTTCTCCTAGTATAGCCATTTAGCAATAAATTCTTGTTAAATAAAAAAAATAATTCTTGTTGGTAGTATGAAAAACAAATCTCATGACCTCCCAAATAAACAAATTATGGCTTATGTCTAGCAGCTAGTAAAGACTGTTATCATTGTAACTTTCACTTTCAGTAGAAATTTTGGTAAGGTTTCAGTGTAATAAAGTTACACTTATGAGAGCAATTGAATGGGTAGTAGGATAAGTAAGAGAAAAATTAGAACCCCTGAAATCTATACAAAACATTGATTTTTAAATGATGCCTAAGTTACATGCAATTCTCCTTCACAGGATAATTATTCAGACTGAGTGATTGTTCACTGAATCAAAGTTTGTTCATCTGTTCCAAATGCATTGACTTCAGAAATCATTTTGAACATTTACTTGGAATTATGAGGGAAAAGAGAGAAAGATCTGTCTTAATGTTCAAAGCACTTACAGTTCTATCCACTTCTTCTCCACACTGAATCTAAAAGAAAAATAAAATGGATTCACCAGGTTAGAAATATATATTTTCACCATTCTACAACAACCTGGTGAAACATTTAAAAATCAATGGTGGCTGATCTTTTTTTTTGCACAAAAGAAATTGATAAATTTCACAGATTGCTTTCTGTATTGCTTTTGAATAATTCACAGTGGCAACATTCGAGGGAGCTTCCATGTATTTAGGGTTTACTGTGTGCCACTTAATTCTGACAATAACTTAATGACATTGATTAGAATAATCACTTTTAAAAATGGAGTTTTGAGGTTTAGAAAGTTTTTAAATTCTTCACAGTTACACAGCTCTGATGGAATAATAGAGATGGAGAATTTTTGCACACATGCGTGACTAAAAAGGCTTTGTTTTATGTGTGAACACTTGATTCATATTATTTCACCCACAAATACATGGTATGATGACTTTAATACTTATCAATTTCTAATTTTAATATCAAGTATCTCTAAGTATATTATCATGTGAAAAGATACAAAATTTACAAGCCTCACTTAAGAATAAAAGAAAGCATGAAAAACAGACCTTCATGGTAGCCTAATTATAGTGTCCTGTGGAAGTATATATTGGTCTATCTGTAAAACAATGTTTCAAATGTTTTATAATATTATATTTATTGTCATAAGAATATAATCATAAAGAAATAAGAATTTATGAAACCTACACATAATCAATTAGTCAGTGGAGGATTTTTAAATGACTTGCTGAGGCAATGTTGTATAGCCCATGGCAACTGTATTTTCGAAGAGTGTTTATTTACATGGAAAAAGTCCACATAATATTTGATTAAATGGGAATACTATATTGAACAAAGGACAGAATCTCAATTTTGTTGCTATACATGGAAATATATATTAGAATGAAAGAAATAAATGAAACTACCTGGTTAAATATCAATTTTCTAGTCCAAAAAAGAGTCTAGAATATTGTGTAGTTTTATCTGAGATGAATGAATCTTTACACAGAATTGTAGATAGATAAGTTTTGTAAAAAATAGAAGTAATTTTTTTCTGTTGCTTTACATGCACTGAGACAAATTGGGAAAGAGTTGGGTTGAGTCAAAGACAGGAGTTGAGTTTCTAATTCTGTCTATAGTAAGCAGATTCTGGTGCCCACATACCATGGGGGAGGATCAATTTGGTGGTACTTTTATCTAAGTATCGTAGACATCTTTAGAATGATAAATCCTATCTCTCATGAAATAAAATATAAGTACTTCCATTAGGGCATTGAGTAGATCTAGCAG
Source organism: Marmota monax (assembly GCF_021218885.2). Taxonomy (NCBI): domain Eukaryota; kingdom Metazoa; phylum Chordata; class Mammalia; order Rodentia; family Sciuridae; genus Marmota; species Marmota monax. The sequence continues at coordinate 104,831 of NW_026692919.1, forward strand.
GAAAGACTGTTTCAGATAAAAGAGAAATAAAGACACTTTGTACCCAAGCCATTCTCTTTTCCAAACAGACAAAATGAACTAAATGAACTGCCTGGGTGTGCTCTGACCTTATTTATAATATGAAGAAAATTGGAATTTAGGGGGTAGACTTCTTAATATTAATAGAAGATAGTCACTTTTAAGGTTTTTGTACCCACACACATATTACATAGTACACACAAAGGCCTTCCCTTTATATATACATATATTTATATACACATACACACACAAATATCTATATAAAAGACAGGAGTAGGATATAGGATCTCTGTCTCAACACGTTATGTTCTATATTCTGATAATGACAGAACACATAGCTCAATGGCCCAAGACAAAAGAAAGTTTTATTACTTATACATTTGAAGCAAATAAGGAAGCCACTCAGGGGTTACTAATAAGGAAAGAAACAGCAATTTCAAACTGTGTTTCATGATAGCAAGCAGATTTCTGTTGACTGGGTATTTTGAATAATATCTCAGGCCTGAGGAAGAAGTGGTTGTCCCTAAACATTTTATATTCAAGGCTTCTGGCACCTTGGTTTGTATGTATTAAGTTCAGAGAGTTAGAACCTGGTAATTGAAATGGTTAGGGTTTGGGCTTTGCATAATACCAGGAAAATAAAATTAAGAGTTTTTTTTTTTTTTATCAATGATCTAAAACTGGGTCAAGATAGCACCTGTGATATATGATATCAGAGTTTCTAAAGGTAGAAATAATTTTTACAACAGAGGCAATCATATTTCTAATATAGCTTTGATTCTTAAACATTATTGCAACTGAACTGCATGTGTTAAACATATTCTTTGTGTGTGGGCACCCATGTGCTCGTGCTTGTATATAGGGATGTGTTTGTATGTATGTACAGTCCTTAGTCTTTAATTAATATAACTGTCTTTAATTGCTTTAGAGACAATTATCAAAAAAAGTTTTTTTTCAAAAAGTTATCAGAAGAAATAACATAGACCATGGAAGATTACTCAAAAACATCTTTTAAAAAGTCATTCACCAATATTATGATAATATTATCATTGGCTATCTTGTAAGACTTTTATTTTTATACATATTTTTATGAAACTTTCTTTTAAAGTGCATGGTTAGCGTTTATAATAAATGAAAATAAATATTATAAAAATATCATGCAATATTATTATTTTATTCAGATATGCACCTGATAAAGAATCTGATAAATATTAGCTTTTTATGTCACACTAAAATGTTAATGTTTTCTTAAAGATGATGCTCATTTTATGTGAGATTATTTGACATTTCAATCATCCTCATTATCATACTCTTTATTAAACATTCCTACTGTCATAGCCCCTGTTCATATGGTATAAAATAAAAATACCTTATTGGAGTTTACTTTCAAAGAGCTTTGACCTTTCTTTTTTATGAAAGTTTTTATTTATTAGTTGGACTTTTCATGTTATTTTTCAGTTGATCTGATTGTGTGATGACCTTTAAGATTCTGTTGATTATAAATCCGAGCTCATCACCATTTCATGTGCTTCTTTTCCTGGGAGAAGCACAATGTAAGTAATAGGATATGTGATAGTAGTAAGTTTTTCTTGCTTCTTGCAACAAATAAGGGGGAAAAAATCCCAAGATTAATAAGTGGTTGTCAAAATCAGACAAATTTGAGTTCATAATAAAAATTGTTAAAATTGGAGAATATGAAACAGAATGAATTGTCTCACAAAATTACAATCTCTTACACACACACACACACACACACAGAGAGAGAGAGAGAGAGAGAGAGAGAGAGAGAGAGAGAGAGAGAAAAGTAGCAATTTTATGATTATAGTTAAGGTATATGTCTTTAGACCAGAGAATCCGGAAATTTTTAAGATTAATTTCAATTATTCTCTTCAGTGATTTCAAAAGTTTAAAAAGATAAAATCTGTTTTCCTTGGAAAATATTGGACTCTTTTATTAAGACAAGAGTATTTAAGCTAATTCAGCCATTTGTTTTTATATGCTTCAACTCTGTTTATTATGGACTTTATTTGATCTATGTCAGAATCAGAGCAGTGACAGTAACATGATTGTTAAAGACTCTGTTAAAAAAAATCTTGTTAGAACTAAAAAATTCAGCAAAATTGCAGGATACAAAATCAGCATACAAAAATAGGACTTGTTTGTTGTGAAGAAGCTTTTTAGTTTAATATAATTTCATTTATTTATTTTTGTTTGTAACCTGAGTGTTTGGTATGGTATTCAAAAAATCATTGGCAAGGTCAGTGTCAAGGAGAAAAGGAAATTTATGAATTATGAAAAATATATTTGCAAATCACGCATTTGATGAAGTGTTAATAAGAACTCAAACACAATCATATGACCCAATTAAAAAAAATAGGCAAAAACCTGTGATGGTTTGGACCTGTAATGTCTCCTGAAAACCTCATGTTTTGAAAGCTCATTCCCCAGTGCAGCAAGGATGAGAGTTGTGGTTTTAAGCAATGATTAGATGGTAGTGCCTGTAGGCGGATCAGTGGATTAATCCATTTTATGTATTAATAATTTGAATAGACTACTACTGGGTGATACCTGTAGACCTGTGAAGCATGGATAGAGAAAGTATGTCACTGGGGTGTGACCTTGGAGTATATCTGTTCAGGGGTCTTTCCTCTCTTCTCTCTCCTTCCTGGTTTCCATAAGCTGAGCAGTTTTTCTCTACCATGCCTTTCTGCTCTGATATTATCCCCTACCTCAGATGCAGATCAATGGAATCAGCTGACTAAAGACTGAGACCTCTGAAACCATGAGCCCAAAATGAAGTTTTCCTTCTTTTAAATGTTCCTTTCTGTTATTTTGATTACAGCAATGGAAAGCTAACTAACACAGGACCTGAAAAAATATTTCTTTAAGAAATAAATAAAAATGACCAAAGGTATTTAAAAAGATGTTCAACATCACTACTTATTAGGGAAATGCAAGTCAAAGGCATTATGATGTATCACCTCACATCTATTAGAATAGCTATCATCAAAAAGACAAGAATTTATAAGTGTTAGTGAGGACTTAAAGAAAAAGAAACCGTTGAACACCTTTGATTGGAATATAGATTGGAGCACCCATTATGGAAATCAGTACAGAGCTTCTTAAAGAAAAATCGTGTAACCATGCAATAACTCTGTTGGATATACAACCAAAGGAAATGAAGTCATCACTTCATGAAGGTATCTGCACTGTCCTGTTCATTTCAACATTATTCAGAACAACCAAAATATGTGGAAACAAACTAAATCTAATTGTTTATGGATGGAAGAATGGATAAAGAAATTATAATATACATACATAGCATAGAATATTTTTTCAGCCTTAAAAATAAATGAAGAGAGAACCTGATATTTGTCACAACATGCACAAACCTGAAGAGCATTAAACTAAATGAAATAATTCAGATACAGATAAGTAATATGTGATCTCACTTAACATGTGCAATAAAAAATGAAAATTTACAGATATAGAAAATAAGTCAGTTGCTACCAGGGGTAAGGTGGCCAGCTGGAAAGTTATAAGGAGATGCAACCTAAGAAGTGTAATTCATTCTTTTACCAAAGGTAAATAGAAAAACATAAATAAGCTTATGCTTATTTTAATGTCTCCTCTTCCAGACAACAAATATTCAACTGTCCATATTTATCATTTTTACATATTTTAAAATACATCCTATGCCAAATGTTTATATAAATAACATGAAATATTATGTAATATTGTTTTGCTCTTTATTAACTTATAAAAGCATTAAAACTATATATATATTCTTCTGTTTATGAGATTCTTATCTATTGACATGTAATAATTCAATTGCAAGGCTGGGGTATAACTTTGTTTTAGAGTACCCACTTAGTATGTATGTATATTTATGCAATTAAATGTTAATTGCAAAATTTAATTGCCCATTGCAAAAATTAGATTCTTCTCATTTTTTTTGCTTTTATGAACATCTTACCACAACCATTATACATATCTCTTTGTGTATTTGGAATCGATTTTAAACACATTTAATATTTCTAAATTTTCCAATTTTCTACCTAAGATGGTTTAAACAACATTCAACCCCATCACTGATAGTATATGGGATTTACCAAAATCCAGGGCTATTTAATATATAGAGTTTTTAATATTTGCTGAATTAGTGGATGTGGAATTATGTATCATGATGGTGTTAATATTCCTCTGTGATAGCCATTTGCAATAGGTTTATGATTCCTAGCATGTAATACCTATTCTATGCAAAATTCCTTACTTTCTGAATTTTATTGAAACCAATTTAGTTATATATATATAGGACCTCAAATGCCAGTTTACCAGTTACTGAGATGCAAAGACATACACATATTTTCTACACTCTATTTGTGAACTATCCTTTGGCTATAGCATATGATGACTCTAGCGAATGATACAAAAGGTAAAAAGTAGAAAGTGCTCTTTTACTGTGGCTATACAATCACTAACTGGTTACAAGGTAAAATTCCTCACATAGTTATTGCTGTAACAGTGATAACATTTACATCATATTCAATTTTGCAAATTCTTTTGTAGGTCTCCATGATGGTGCTATACTAGTTCCATGGAGGATATTATTTGTTCACATGAAGCCTGATACACTGAAAAAGCACATACTAATTTATATTCTCCCACCCTGGCTGGTTTCAAGCTACCATGGTGATATCATTGAACATGGAAGTACCAAGAAGTACTAGAATTCACTCTCTAAAGTTAAGACATCTTGGACTACATACATATATAACAGAAACAGAGAAAAGAATTTGGGTTACCTTTTTAAAATTTTTTATTGGTACATTATAATTATACATAATAGTGTGATTTAGATTAGCTTTTTACATTAATTCTTGCATATATCTTTCAACTTTATGTGGGAGGTAGAGAGTACTACATTTGTCTTATTGATTTATTTTGGCCATTAATCATTTGCAAAGTACATGTGTTCTGACTTTTATATTTCAGTCTGTGACTCTCATTGTTTCTTTTGACTCACAGAAGTTTTGTTTGTCATTTTGATTTTTCTCAATGTTATTTTTATGGCAATCTGAGAAATTCATTCCTTTGCCAAAGCTATAAAGATATCCTACCATATATTCTAAAAATTTGAAGAACTTTTTCGTATTTATATTGTTAAGGTATATAGAATTAATCTACATATGTGAAGGGGAGGTGATTAATTTATTTTCCAAATGTGTAATCACTTGTCTCAAGTACTGAATTGTCTATCCAGTGCTCACTTATCTGCCGCAACATGTTAGTAATATATCAAGTTTCTGTAAAACATGGATTCGTTATTGAGTTTCTGTTTATTCTGTTAGTCCATTTATTACATCTGTTCCGACACTAGATTAACTTATTTTTCATAGTGTGTATAGTAAGTGTTGAAATCTGATAAGGCAGGTTTCTCACTACTTCTTCAAAATTCTCCTGGGTATATTTATTACCCTGATTTTTTTTATATACACTCATTTTGACAAGTTCCACAAAAAAAGCCTACTAGGAATTTGTCCAGAATTACAATAAAGTTTTATACTAATTTGGACAGAATGAATATTTGTATGATACTGTGCCATCTTGCCCATACATGTTATGCATATTTTTATGCATAATGTTTCTTAATGATTAGTGTTTCTTTACTGTTTCTTAATAAATAATTTTATTTTTTCTCCATAAATAAATTCCTCAGCAAATTATAAGCTTTGCTCTTATTTTAAACATCATGTTTTAACACTCCATTTTCCCAACAGTCTCTTGCTTGTATAAATCAAGTGACCTGCTGAATTCAGTAGCAGTATGATACATTTAAAGATTTTCTTGGGTTTTCAGGTAAACAAACTTTGAATGTAATGAATTTTTTTTTCCTTTTTAAACCCTAAATGATTCTATTGTTTGTTCTCAACTCACTGCATTGGAACTATATATGTGTGTGATGTGTGCATATGAAAAAGTTTATCTGAACACCACCTATATCCAGTAGGTTTCAGGGTAGTCTTCTGCTCAGTTCTCATAAGACTAAAATCAAGGCATGAGCTGGCCATATGCTCACATGAAGATTCCCTGAGGAAGAGGTCTTCTTCTGTGCCCATTCAGGTTGTTGGCAAAATTCAGTTCCTTATACTTCTGCAACTGATATTTGCATTTTCTTGCTGACAATCAGCTGAGAACTGCCACTGAGGTGGCTCTTAGGTCCTTGCCTTTGGGTCACCCAGTTTGAATTTTTTCCTACAAAAGCATCCTGTCTCCTTCTGAAGTTAAAATTCTAAAGTTCTCTCTCTTTTTTTTTAAATATCTTACCATTGTGTTTTTTTTTTTTTGAGATAACAAATGTATTTTTTTTTAAATTTTCTTCCAGAAATATTTTAATAAAAATTGGCCATTTCCAAGAAACACCCACTGCATGCCCATCAATAAAAGAGAACCATAACAAAATAGAAAATTTACCATATGGCTATGATTTAAAGAAAAAAATTGCAGACACTAAACACATCAGCAAAGTCCAATATTAAAGTTGCATTCCTTCTTATGGGCTATGATTAAGAATCTGATTAGATATCAAAATAAAACTTAATACAAATGCTTAACTATTTAGGTCAAACGACCTCTACAAAAGTATCTGTCCTCCAAGGCATTCCAGTTTGAGACTCAGTTTTAGAATAAGGCATAACAAATATTAACAAAAGACATACAAGGTGATGAAAAGAGGAACTCCACAATTCCCCACATACACTGAACCTAATAAAACAAATCTAATTTTTTTATTATTATTTTTCTTTAAACAACTGCCAAGATTGGAACCAAAGATAAATAGAAGGCACAACAGTTTTTGCTCTGGTTGTTATTTGGTTGGGGGGATTTTTTTTCTTTTTAAACAAATACAAATGAAACATGAAAAAACTCTACTTCAAAAGAATCTAACAGTTCAAGAAAAGCCTATTAATTGCATTCTAGACATTTAAAACCTATCTCACAATTTAAATTTCAATGGTAAAAACAGTAGGTTTTAGAATTATTTTGTGATCACATATCAAAAGAAAAAAGTTCTATTAACACCTTTTATTCAGTTTTTAACCACATCAGGGAGAATCAAATGTCAACTTTTCCAATGGCAATTTTTCCACATCAGAAGGTAGTCGTAACTCTCAAAGAATAAACAATTTGGATTTTTCCTGCCTCCAAAATGCTTATCAAATCCTGCATTCCTCACAGGTTTTGAAACACGTAGAAAATAAGTAAGAAATATTCCAATGAATGAAACATACCAAATGTCAGTAATAAGTGAGACACATTCCTTTGGGGAAATGGCTGTTTAAAAAAAAAATTCCAGTCTGTATATGCAAAGTAAGCAAGGAAATTCAGTCCTTTCGTTTTTTCTTCTTTAAAAATTTGTTACTCCTAAAATAGCGTTCCACAAAACTGGAAGTGAAGGACTAAAAGGCCAGGAGAAGGGAAAAGGGAAGGAGCACACACCATTTTTTCCCTTTCCCCTCACTTCCTCTTGTATGTACTTTTGTATAACCCTGAGGGTCTCCTTCCATTTCCATGCAATTTCCCTTCTCTCTCCCTTTCCCTCCCACCTCTCATCCCTGTTTAATGTTAATCTTCTTCTCATGCTCTTCGACCCTACTCTGTTCTTAGTTACTCTCCTTATATCAAAGAAGACATTTGGCATTTGTTTTTTAGGGATTGGCTAGCTTCACTTAGCATAATCTGCTCTAATGCCATCCATTTCCCTGCAAATTCTATGATTTTGTCATTTTTTAATGCAGAGTAATACTCCATTGTGTATAAATGCCACATTTTTTTTATCCATTCATCTATTGAAGGGCATCTAGGTTGGTTCCACAGTCTTGCTATTGTGAATTGTGCTGCTATGCACATCGATGTAGCAGTGTCCCTGTAGCATGCTCTTTTTAGGTCTTTAGGGAATAGACCGAGAAGGGGAATAACTGGGTCAAATGGTGGCTCCATTCCCAGCTTTCCAAGAAATCTCCATACTGCTTTCCAAATTGGGTGCACCAATTTGCAGTCCCACCAGCAATGTACAAGTGTACCCTTTTCCCCACATCCTCGCCAGCACTTGTTGTTGTTTGACTTCATAATGGCTGCCAATCTAACTGGAGTGAGATGGTATCTTAGGGTGGTTTTGATTTGCATTTCTCTGACAGCTAGAGATGGTGAGCATTTTTTCATGTACTTGTTGATTGACTGTATGTCCTCCTCTGAGAAGTGTCTGTTCAGGTCCTTGGCCCATTTGTTGATTGGGTTGTTTGTTCTCTTGTTGTCTAATTTTTTGAGTTCTTTGTATACTCTGGATATTAGGGCTCTATCTGAAGTGTGAGGAGTAAAGATTTGTTCCCAGGGTGTAGGCTCCCTATTTACCTCTCTTATTGTTTCTTTTGCTGAGAAAAAACTTTTTAGTTTGAGTAAGTCCCATTTGTTGATTCTAGTTATTAACTTTTGTGCTATGGGTGTCCTATTGAGGAATTTGGAGCCCGACCCCACCGAATGTAGATCGTAGCCAACTTTTTCTTCTATCAGACGGCGTGTCTCTGATTTGATATCAAGCTCCTTGATCCATTTTGAATTCACTTTTGTGCATGGCGAGAGAAAGAGATTCAGTTTCATTTTGTTGCATATGGATTTCCAGTTTTCCCAGCACCATTTGTTGAAGATGCTATCCTTCCTCCATTGCATGCTTTTAGCCCCTTTATCAAATATAAGATATTTGTAGTTTTGTGGATTGGTTTCTGTGTCCTCTATTCTGTACCATTGGTCCACCCGCCTGTTTTGGTACCAGTACCATGCTGTTTTTGTTACTATTGCTCTGTAGTATAGTTTGAAGTCTGGTATCGCTATACCACCTGATTCACACTTCCTGCTTAGCATTGTTTTTGCTATTCTGGGTCTTTTATTTTTCCATATGAATTTCATGATTGCTTTCTCTATTTCTACAAGAAATGCCATTGGGATTTTGATTGGCATTGCATTAAACCTATAGAGAACTTTTGGTAATATCGCCATTTTGATGATGTTGGTTCTGCCTATCCATGAACAGGGTATATTTTTCCATCTTCTAAGATCTTCTTCTATTTCTCTCTTTAGGGTTCTGTAGTTTTCATTGTATAAGTCTTTCACCTCTTTTGTTAGGTTGATTCCCAAGTATTTTATTTTTTTTTTGAAGATATTGTGAATGGAGTGGTTGTCCTCATTTCCACTTCAGAGGATTTGTCACTGATATACAGGAATACCTTTGATTTATGCGTGTTGATTTTATAGCCTGCCACTTTGCTGAATTCATTTATTAGCTCTAATAGTTTCTTTGTAGACCCTTTTGGGTCTGCTAGGTATAGAATCATGTCACCTGCAAATAGTGATAATTTAAGTTCTTCTTTTCCTATTTTTATGCCTTTAATTTCTTTCATCTGTCTAATTGCTCTGGCCAGTGTTTCGAGAACTATGTTGAACAGAAGTGGTGAGAGAGGGCATCCCTGTCTTGTTCCAGATTTTAGAGGGAATGCCTTCAATTTTTCTCCATTCAGAATGATGCTAGCCTGAGGCTTTTTACAATATTGAGGTATGTTCCTGTTATCCCTAGTTTTCTAGAGTTTTGAACATAAAGGGATGCTGTACTTTGTCGAATGCTTTTTCCGCATCTATGGAGATGATCATTTGGTTCTTATTTTTAAGTCTATTGATGTGGTGAATAACATTTATTGATTTCCGTATATTGAACCAGCCTTGCATCCCAGGTATGAATCCTACTTGATCATGGTGCACAATTTTTTTGATATGTTTTTGTATCCGATTCGCCAGAATTTTATTGAGGATTTTTTGCATCTAGGTTCATTAGAGATATTGGTCTGTAGTTTTCTTTCTTTGAAGTGTCTTTGTCTGGTTTAGGTATCAGGGTGATGTTGGCATCATAGAATGAATTTGGAAGTTCTCCCTCTTTTTCTATTTCCTGAAGTAGCTTGAAAAGTATTGGTATTAGTTCCTCGTTAAAGGTTTTGTAAAACTCTGCTGTATACCCATCCGGTCCTGGGCTTTTCATAGTTGGTAGTCTTTTGATGGTTTCTTCTATTTCCTCAATTGATAGCAGTCTGTTTAGGTTGTCTATATCCTCCTGACTCAATCTGGGCAGATCATATGACTTAAGAAATTTATCGATGCCTTCACTATCTTCTAATTTATTGGAGTATAAGGATTCAAAATAATTTCTGATTATCTTCTGTATTTCTGAAGTGTCTGTTGTGATATTGCCTTTTTCATCCCGTATGCTAGTAATTTGAGTTCTCTCTCTTCTTCTCTTCGCTAGCATGGCTAAGGGTCTGTCGATTTTGTTTATTTTTTTCAAAGAACAAACTTTTAGTTTTGTCAATTTTTTCAATTGTTTCTTTTGTTTCGATTTCATTAATTTCAGCTCTGATTTTAATTATTTCTTGCCTTCTACTTCTTTTGCTGTTGTTTTGCTCTTCTTTTTCTAGGATTTTGAGATGAAGTATGAGATCATTTATTTGTTGTTTTTTTCTTTTTTTAAGGAATGAACTCCAAGCAATGAATTTTCCTCTTAGAACTGCTTTCAATGTGTCCCATAGATTCCGATATGTTGTGTATGTGTTTTCATTTATCTCTAAGAATTTTTTAATTTCCTCCTTGATGTCTTCTATAACCCATTGATCATTCAGTAACCTATTGTTCATTCTCCAAGTGATGTATGCTTTTTCCTTCCTTCTTTTATCGTTGATTTTCAGTTTCATTCCATTATGATCAGATAAGATGCATGGTATTATCTCCACTCCTTTATATTGTCTAAGAGTTGCCCTGTGACATAATATATGATCTATTTTTGAGAAGGATCCATGTGCTGCTGAGAAAAAAGTGTAACTGCTTGATGTTGGGTGGTATATTCTATATATGTCAATTAAGTCGAGGTTATTAATTGTGTTATTGAGTTCTATAGTTTCCTTATTCAACTTTTGTTGGGAAGATCTGTCCAGTGGCGAGAGAGGTGTGTTGAAGTCTCCCATGATTATTGTGTGGTGGTCTATTAGACTCTTGAACTTGAGAAGAGTTTGTTTGATGAACATAGCTGCACCATTGTTTGGGGCATATATGTTTATGATTGTTATGTCTTGTTGGTGTATGGTTCCCTTAAGCGGTATGTAGTGTCCCTCTTTATCCCTTTTGATTAACTTTGGCTTGAAATCTATTTTATTTGATATGAGTATGGACACGCCTGCTTGTTTCCGAAGTCCATATGAGTGATATGATTTTTCCCAACCTTTCACCTTCAGCCTATGTATGTCTTTTCCTATCAAATGCGTCTCCTGTAGGCAGCATGTTGTTGGGTCTTGTTTTGTGATCCATTCTACTAGCCTGTGTCTCTTAATTGGTGAGTTTAAGCCATTAACATTTAGGGTTATTATTGAGATATGGGTTGTTCTTCCAGCCATATTTGTTTATTTCTGTTACTAAACATGGTTTGTTTTCCTCTTTGATTATTTCCCCCCCCTTTACTGTCCTACCTCCCACTGTTGGTTTTCATTGTTATTTTCCATTTCCTCTTCCTGTAATGCTTTGCCAAGGATGTTTTGAAGAGATGGTTTTCTAGCTGCAAATTCTTTAAACTTTTGTTTATCGTGGAAGGTTTTAATTTCATCTTCCATCCTGAAGCTTAATTTCACTGGAAACACAATTCTTGGTTGGAACCCATTTTCTTTCAGTGTTTGAAATATGTTATTCCAGGATCTTCTAGCTTTCAGAGTCTGTGTTGAAAGATCAGCTGTTATCCTGATTGGCTTACCCCTAAATGTAATCTGCTTCCTTTCTCTTGTAGCTTTTAAAATTCTCTCCTTATTCTGTATGTTGGGCATCTTCATTATAATGTGTCTAGGTGTGGATCTCTTATGATTTTGCACATTCGGCGTCCTGTAGGCTTCTAGGATTTGGGATTCTGTCTCATTCTTCAAGTCTGGGAAGTTTTCTCGTATTATTTCATTGAATAGTTTGCTCATTCCTTTGGTTTGGAGCTCTGTACCTTCCTGTATCCCAATGACTCTTAAGTTTGGTCTCTTAATGTTATCCCATATTTCTTGGATGTTCTGCTCATGGTTTCTTAACAGTCTTGCTGAGCTGTCTATGTTCTTTTCCAGTTGAAATACTTTGTCTTCATTGTCTGATGTTCTGTCTTCTAAGTGTTCTACTCTGCTGGTAGTATTCTCCATTGAGTTTTTAAGTTGGTTTATTGCTTCCTGCATTTCTAGGATTTCTGTTTGTTTGTTTTTTATAACCTCTATCTCCCTGTATAGTTGATCCTTCGCTTCCTGGATTTGTTTGCGTAATTCATTGTCGAAGTGATCTTTCATTGTCTGATTTTGCTGTCTAATATCTTCCTTGATTCTCCAGATCATCTGAAGCATGTATATCCTGAATTCTTTATCCGACATTCCATCTGCTGCAGCTGTTACCTCTTCTAAAGTTGAGTTGACCTGCATTGCTTGTGGTCCTTTCTTTCCTTGTCTTTTCATACTGCTTGCGTTTCTTTCTGCTTGGTGAAACTGTTGTGTTTTTGAAATGTTTTTTTCTCCTATATATTTATATTGCTCTTGTATAGTTGAAAAGTCTCCCTTGCAGGGTCGGGCGGCGGTCTGCCTACCTTGCACGCGCGGGCGGCGGCTCTGCTCTCTCCTTACTCCAATTGGGGTGTCGTGACTACCACGCCGGCAGGTCACTGGGCCCGTTCCGGGCGCGGGCGGCGGCTCTGCTCTGCCCCTACTCCAAATGGGGTGACGTGTCTGTCACACCGGCAGGCAACTGGGCCTATCTCGCTGGTTGGTCGCAGGTCTGCCCACCTTTCGGGCACGGGTGGCGGCTCTGCTCTGCCCCTACTCCAATTGGGGTGACGTGTGTACCACGCCGGCAGGCTTCTGGGCCTGATCCTCAGGTCTGTCACAGGTCTGCCTACCTTGCAGGCGTGGACGGCGGCTCTGCCCTGCCCCTCCTACCACGCCTGCGGACCGCTGTGCCTGATCTGCAGGTTGGTCGCAGGTCTGCTCACCCTGCGGGCACGGGTGGCGGTTCCGCTCCGCCCCCACTCCAATTGGGGTCACGTGACCACCACACCGGCAGGGCCTGATCCGGGCGCGGGCGAAGGATCTGCTCTGCCCCTACTCCAGTTGGGGTGACGTGTGTACCACACTGGCAGGCCGCTGGGCCTGACCCGCCAGTGTGTCACAGGTCTGCTTAACTTGCAGGCGCGGGCGGCGGCTCTGCCCTGCCCCTCCTACCACGCCCATGTACCACTGGGTCGCTGGTCTGCCCACCTTGCTGGCACGGGTGGCGGCTCCGCTCCTCCCCCTCTCCAATTGGGGTCACGCGATCACCACGCCAGCGAGCTGCTGGGCCTGCTCCGGGAGTGGGCGGCGGCCTGCTCCTCCCCTCTGGCTCGATGACAAATCGAGAGAGACTCAGGTGTCTGTGCCTCACCCTCCCTACCAGGAGACCAACTGTTTCTGTCGCCGCTGGTATTGATGAAGTTCTCTCCTCCGCTGCTTTCTGATGACATCAGATCTCTGCCATGTTGGTATCCTACACGAATGGCAGCATTTCGTTCCCTTTGCTGGGTAACCAAAGCAACGGGTGAGTCCTGACCGGCCCTCAGCAGGACCCGGACCAAGAAGCAGTTTCCGCGGGCTCCTTAGCCCAGGGCCAGAGCAGTTCCGGGAGCCGGAACTCGGCTGCTCCGTGCTCGGTGTATGCTCTCACCATTGTGTTCTATAGTCCTCATCAAATGACTTCAAAATATTCATTCCTTCTGTATTTTCTGAAAGAATTTTCTTAGATTAAATCTTTTAAAAATTTGATAAAATTTACCAGTGAAGTTTTCTTGGCATAGTGACATCAAAATTGAAGAAAGTTTTGATCCAATTTTGGTGTGATTATTGACTATTTAATATAATTCAATAATCATTTATTGAAGATTATAATATGTTCAAGGCACTTAATTCAATGTCAGGCATATAAAAGGGGCAGTCTTTGTCCTTTAAGGACTTTTTTTAGGCTTCTTTAGGCATCAGAAACATTTAGTCAATACTGATAATAGAGAGCTCTGTTTACAGGTAGAGGAATAATCAAAGTTTAAAAAGTAGCCAAGCCTAGACACTATAAAAAGAAGAGAAAGTAAACCAATTTTTTGAAGTAATAAGTTTCTAAAGGGAAATGTTTCAACATACAATCAGATATCTGTGTAATTTGTTAAATAGGTGACCATATTTTCATAATACCTGATTTCTCACACACATACACACACATAGGATTACACAAGTCATGTTGGTAAAAGTTGATTAAAGAAAACAGTTGAGTAGATTTGAACACAGGTATTATGAAAATATGGTCACTTATTTTACATGTTACATAGATACCTGATTCTGTGAGTATAATTATATGTGTGTGTGCATGTATATATTATATATATATACACATATGTTTATAGATAAACATATGTGTATATATATATATATAATTGATCTAACATGTATACATCAGTATATATGTGTGTGATGTGTGCATATGAAAAGTTTATCTGAACATCATCTATAATTTGTGTACTTATTACCTTGACATTACCAATGGCATTTTCATGATTCACTGTGAAATATATTGATGGATTTTAGAGGGAAACAAACTGGAAGTTCATTATAGATATAATGTAGACAATCTTAAATACCATATTACATTAGTCTGGTTTTTGTTATTGTAAAGAAATACTTAGGGGCCAAGCATAATGGTGCACACCTGTAATCCCAGTAGCCTGGGAGGCTGAGGTAGAAGGATCACAAGTTCAAAATCTGCCTCAGCAAATTAGCAGGGCCCTAAGCAACTTATAAAGATGGTGTGTCAAATAAATAAAGAAAGAAAGAAAAGAAAAGGAAAAAGGCTGGGGATATTGGAGATGTAGCTCAGTGGTTAAAAGTCCCTGGGTTCAATTCCTGGTTTAAAAAAAAAGAAAGAATGAAAGAAATACCTGAAGAGGAAGAATGATACTTGATAAAGAAGCAGGGAGATGGGTGTGGCGCATGCTTATTATCCCAGTGATTTTGGAGGCTAAAGCAGAAGAATTGTAAGTTCAAGGCTGGCTTTGAAAACTTAGTGAGAACCTGTCTCAAAATTAAATATGAAAAGGATTGGGACTGTAGTTCAGTGGCGAAGTTCTCCTGTATTCAATCCCCAGTAGAAAAATCCCCAAAAGAAAAGAGAAAAGAAGGAAATGAGGAAGAAAGGGAGGAAGGAAGGGAGGGAGGGAAAGGGAGGAAAATTATTTTGACTTATATAATTCTGGAGGTGCAAGTTTGAGGGACCACATATATCAGTGGCAGACACCCAAGGTGGTGGAGGTTATCATATGCCAAGAGACAACAGAACACATGTGTATACCTTTGTCTGTGTCTGATGTCTACCTCTTCTTATAAAACCATCAGAATTCATTCATGGGATCTCCATTCTAATGGCTTTATCACAATTAATCACTTTCCAAAGGTGCCACCTCTAAACACCATACTCATCTTCAGCATCCTCTCTTAATATCTCACCATGTGGATTCAATTTAAAGACTCAAAGCACTGGGGGACAAACAATAGCATGTATTATAGAATGCCTTCTTATTTCATCAACCAATGTAGATCTGCTAAACTTCCTCCCTAGGAGGTTGGCATAATCAGAGTATGCAACAGACTAACTGACCTTGAAGTCTTGTGTGAGCATGACTGGATGGTCACAATTCTGGCAGGCATGCAGGAAGGAAGTTGCTTGGTAATGGGTTATCTGATTTCAACTCTTCATTTATTTTTATTCTTTCATAACATAAATTTAAGCTGATTTGTTTATTATATGGTGAGCAAAAATGATTGATTTTTATCTGGTTTTGTTTATTTCAGGAGAGGAAATCTAATTGTGGAATATTATATTGTTTGTATAGCACTCATTACAGATTTAACATCTGACTTAAGGAAGAAAATGAATGAAGAAGATAGGTACTTATATATTGCAAACTCTCAATTTAGAGAAACAATTTTCTGTAAATTTTCTTAAAGGGGAAAGTAAGTGGATCTGTTAAAATAACATTCTTTCTGTAAGTAAATTTTCTCTAAACTATACCTAAATACCATCCCATTCCTAAATTCTGAAAAGGTGATTATGATAAAAAAATATTGTGATTGAAAAGACATGTTCTTCAAGGTAAATAGTTTATAGTAAACTAAATAATTTAACAAAGGGCTGGGAATAGTTTTTAATACATGTGCACCATCTATATAAAGAAACCAGAAACATTTGCAGTAGGTCTTGATTTGAAAAATCACATTTGTGGATTTAAAATGCAACTATTTTAAAGATGCCATTTACTTTTAAATTAAGTAAATTTAATGAAATTCCAGTGAAAATGCTAAATGGAATTTTTTTAAAAGCATAAAAACTCATTGGAACATTTTATTCTGGATATTTTGAGGCATTTTAAATTAGGCATAATGAAAACCATGTGCTACTGGCACCATGACAAAATGCAAGTTCCAGGAATGAAATATAATTACATGTAATCATTTACTTGATTATAAAATGGCAAGTAAAGCAATAGAAATAAGTAGAATGTTTCTAATGGTTTTAATATAAAGACTAAGCTTTGTGGAAAATAACAAATTCACACATCATTTTGTAAACCAAGATAACCTTTAATACATGAAATATTACATGGGAAAAAAAAAGAAATCCCCAAAACATTACAAATGTGCCAAGGCGAATACTCTTGGAATAATGATTTCAGAGTTTTATGAAGACAGAAAAAAAGTGACATAATATTGATAGAAGTGAATATGTAATATAATTGACAAAAAACCTCCTGTGTAAGTAAATGAACAGTAGACAGAAACCCAGGAAGAATATTTCCAACCCACATTACCAGTGACTCAGGAGTAAACTTGTTGTATATGATGCCAAATTGGTAATTATAAGGGAAATACACTTGTTTATTTCAGAGTTTTCTTGGTCGAATTCTAGCTTTTACTTTGGATAACAATTTCTCTATGCTTTATTTTCCTTACTTAAAAATTACAATGGAGGTTTGTTCAGCCATAAAGAAAAATGAAATTGTGGCATTTACCAGTAAGTGGGATAAATTAATGAATCTGGAAACTGTGATGCTAAGTGAAATAGGCCAGACCCAAAAAGCCAAAGATCAAATGCATTCTCTGATACGTGGAAGCTACTCCAAAATATGGAAATGAAAGGCGGGGATGAGGGGAGGGGAGAGAGAGAGAGAGTGAGAGAGAAGGAGGGAGGGGAGGCAGGGAGGGAGAGATGTGAATGTGGAGCCGGGATTTTATCAGATCAATGGGTGTGGAGCAGGAATGGAATAAGGGAAGAATAATGGGATGAATATATCTAACTTTCCCACGTGCATTTATGAATATATCACAGTGAATCTCACCATCATGACACTAGTTGAAAAAAAGTTTAAGTAAATAGCATAAATATAAGTATGTCGGTAGAGGAAAAGAAACAGGGTAAGGGTGGGAAGGAGAAAGGGGAAATACTGGGAACTGAATTAGAAAAAATTATATGCCATGCTTTTATAATTATGTCAAAATTAATCATAATATTATGTATATCTAAAATGAACCAAGAAAATAAATAAATAAATAAGTGAATAATTTAAAAAAAAAGAAAGAAATTAAGGACCACAGTGGCTGTTACAGATTTTTTAAAAATTATTAAATGTACTAAATTTAAAGATAACTTCACAATTTATCATATAATAAATACACAATAAGTATAAGCTATTAAAAACACAAACACAAATTGTATTTAAAAAATGAGCAAAGAACATGAATCAGGAATTCTAAAAATGATAATACAAAATTTAAATTAATAAAGAATATCAATTTTAAGGAAAATGTTATTTTTTACTTAAAATAAATAATACCTATTGCTATTAGTTTGTGGGCTAGAGAGAAGTGTAAAGGTTTCAAGAGCATGTCACGGGGTTTGGCATCTATAGTGGTAGCTGTGGATTTTTCTTTGTTCAGATCCATTTTTTCTTCTCTGGGTAACATCATTCTATTTTATACAATCCTACCCTAAATCTCATACCCTATTTGCATATTGAGGAAGAGCAGAGGACTGAGAGTGAGTGGAAGATGCCATCATTTGTGACATTATTTGAATTCTCAGATAAGCACCCCCTGGAAAATATGTAAAGTCTTCGATGTTTTAATGTCGAATAAATATTGCTTAAATCAACTTTATTGCTTTAAACATGTGGAGTTGAATTTTTGTTGTTTATTTCTAAAAGATACATGAAACATTTAGTGATTACTACTTGAAATTAAGGTCAGATAGTTAAGGAAAACTAAAATATAAAATGAAGAACCAAGAGAATAAATATCTCCTGTTCAGGCTAAGTTGGTGATATTTGTAAGGAAGAGCATCAAAGAATGAACCAAATTTATTTTCTTATTATGACTCAGATAATATCCTTCCTAGTTTGCATCAATGGGAATTATATTAAAAACACTTTTTTCATTTTGAGAGATATGACAAAACTAAGACCCAAGCTTAGGTTGAAGCTGTTTCTGTATAAGCAGAGAATAGGGAAAAGTGAACAGATTAACTTTCTTGATTTCAATTTCCAGACTGGTGCCTTTGAAGGCTTGAAAAACTGAATTATTATACCTAAAAAAATGTATTCTCCAAAATATAAAGCTGAAGGAAAGCATGAAAGATAAATTTGGGACATGGAATATCCCTGATATCTAAGGGTTGTCCTAAATGCTCTCTATTATAAATTTTCTGGATTACAAATTTCACAAAAGTTTTCATGACAAAACTGCCATGGGGTTGCATCCTAATTCTGCAAGTCGTTTAAAGGTACTTTCCTGTTTTTATGTCAGTGTTTGAAATTGTACTGAGCCAGAGGACAAACTGAGTTGGATTTTAGAGAGTAAACAGAACACTGAGACTTATTTCTAAGATACAGATTTCCAAAATGGATTTTTAGAAAGAGGCAAGACCAAAGCAAACCATGAGTTAATAAGATCTTTTGCTTTAGCCATTTGGCCATAAACGTAGCCTGATATATCTTTACAAAAAACAAAAACAAAAAAACCTGTAAAAGCTATCCCAAAGCCAGACTTCAAATACAACCTTACAACTTGAATTCGGGTTCTCTGGAGGAACAAAATCAACAGGAAGTATAATTATAACATATAGACTTATTAGATTGGCTCCCGTGAACAGAAGCTGGATAGTCCACAATGGCTGTCTGCAGGCTGGAGAAGAACCAGTAGCTGCACAGTCTAAGAGGCTGAAGCCTCAGAACAAGAGGGATCAATGGTGCTACCATGGTCTGAGACCGAAGGCTTGAAAATCACTGAAGAGTCAGCTTTGGAATAATGAAGCAGCAAGAGTCTGATAGCTTCAGAAGATCACAGCAGCAATCAAGAACCTGTTCTAGAAGACTCCAGCTTGCATCTGCCTTGTTCTTCCAACTTTTATTTCATCCAAACCACCATCCTTTTGAACAGTAGTGCACATGCTTAGCGAGGATCCATTTCAGTTGGCTATCCTACATGCCAATCATTCCTAGACACACCTTCATTAACACACCCATGAGCCACTTAATCATTAGATTTTCTTGATTCAATCAAGTTGACAATTCAAATTAACCATTACACAACTAGACAAGAGAAGAGATAAAGGGGTTCAGTGTGTTGCCAACTTGCCAAAATACTGCAATAAATATACAGTTTATTTTTCATTGTTTCATAGGAAACTCTTCCCTCACCCTGCTCTCAAGACTTGTAATGTGACTGACCACAGGGACAAAATAGAGATGAACATGATTGGGGCAAGGTCTGAACAGGAGCCCTCAGTTGGGAGGAGGATGTTCATATCAACTTGAATCATATATTTGGTGACTAATTCACTTTATTGGATTTTTAAAGCTCTAACAGAATTTTATTTTTTCACTTTTATAACTATTACACTGATAATAATTGTTAAGTTAACATTATTTAGTGGAGTTCAAACATTTGTGAAAGCCCTGAGCATATTTATTTTTTTTAAAAAGAGATATTTAATAACATACATTTCTAAAGCTGTTTATTTTACAATTATTAGCATCTTATAGTCCAATTGAAAGATTGATGAAAATACCCAGTTTGATTTATTTAAAGAAATAGCTGTAGTCTCAATATTTCGAGTAAATGCTACCTTTAGTGAAACTATTTTATTTAAGTTCTTGACCCCATTTATTCAGCTCAAGCATGTGAAGAATTTAGTTGCTCAGATCAACAACTGGTGAGTGGAAAAAAAATAATGTGTTTCAGTTGAGTGAACTTTGGGCTGAAAACTAACTTAAAACTTGACAAAATATCTCATAGTTTGAACACTTCTCTATTCATTTTCTCTGTTGCAGTCTTTGTCTCTCTTCTATGCTTTAATATTTCACTTCAATTCCTTTTCATATGAATTACTATATTTATTTCATATTATTTCTAGTAAACTGTAAGTCAGCATAAGCAAGTGTACATGCTCCTAACCCTCTACTATTAAGTTTTCAGTAGCAAAAAGAAAAAAAAAAAGTAATTGATATAATCAAATATATATAAAACAATATTTAATTTTTAGTTTTAGCCCATGGTGGGAAGGTTAACTCTCAATACCAAATAATATGTTATTTTTACATTCAAAGCATTAAAATCAAGTAAGTCATATTCATGGCAATCAATAGTATTTTGATGTGTTCAACTTTATTCTGAAACTTGTTAAATTGCCTATATTCGTATTGCAAATCAAAACTTGAAAGTCTCAGAATTTTATAAATTTTATTTAATATCTAATTTGTATTTCAAATCACTATTTTTTGGGGGGAGGTATTACCCAATTACATGAAGAATCAATTTCTCATTTGAAAGTAAACAAACTTTGCACACCTATGGTGCTAATTTTATATCATGAAAATGATGGTTATCTATTTTGTAGGCGCCCACAGGGACCCTTTAGAAATTTTGATAAGCTGTTTAGTTTTTCCTAATCTACATTTAAATTATTGTAATACAAATACTCTTGTAATATTTTTTTTAAAATTTTTTTTGGCATTCTTGAACTCTATGTTTTTGAGATGCTCTGGCGAACTATAAAATGGGTATATAACATGTATATGTTATACTATATTTATAGTCATTCCACTTCAAATATAACCTTGTAACTTGATGAAAATATGTCCTAAGTTTTCCCCAGCTTGTAGAAGTCCATTCTTAGGATGCATTCTCTAGGAAACACAAATTGCATTTTCACACTATCATATTCTCTATATACTATGCAAAATATTTTAAAACTGAAACTTTAAGATGATTGGTTATGCATCTAATTACATTTGTGCAGTGTTGTTATAGTTAGATATTAGGTGTTTCCCAAAAGCTCATGGGTAAGACAAGACACATGCAAGAAATTTTAGAGATGAAATGATTGGGTTATAGGAGGTTTAACCTAATCAGTACATTAATCCCCTGTTAGGGATTAGCTTGGTGGTAACCATAGGCAGGTAGGGTGTGTGAGGGAGAAATAGGTCCCTGGGGGCTTGCCTTTCTGCTTTTGGGGTATGTATCTTGTCTACTTGGAGCAGAGCTCTCTCTCTCTCTCTATTTCCTGTTGCCAAGTTAGTAGTTGCTCTGCCACACCCTTCTGCCATGTAGTTCTGTCTCATCTCAGGCTCTAGGAATGAAGACAGCCATGTATGGACTGAGACGTTTGAAACAATAAACCCCCAAATAATCTTTCCTTCCTCAAATTGTTCTTGTAAGGTCTTTTGTTCACAGAAGCAAAAATGCTGACTAAAAGAAGTGTTGAGAGAAATTTCTTTTTATTTGTTTAACCATAGTTTTATATTTAATTATTTTAAAATGTTTTTATTAGTCCATTATAATTATACATAATATTGGGGTTCATTTTGACATATTCATACATGCATGGAATATGGCTTGATCCACTTTAGTCCTCAGTTGTTGTTATTATTGCCCCTCCCCCTCCTCCTCCTCCTCCTCCTCTTCTTTGAAATGAAAGAAATACATTATTTAGCATTTGAATTTTGGGTGCAGAATTCAAATTCAGAGATTTCAATGCTATATCATGACTTCTATTTTTTCTTTAAATTTTAATTTCTTATGTATGACAACAGAATTCATTAAAATTTACATTACACACATAGAGCACAATTTTTCATATTTCTGATTGTACACAAAGTTGAGTCACATCCTTTGTGTCTTCATACATGTACTCAGGGTAAGGATGACCATTGCATTCCACAGTCTTTCCTACTGCTTTAACCCCTCCCTTCCTCTCCCTCCCCTTTTCCCCTTTGCCCTAGCTAGAGTTCATTTAATCCTCAGATCCCCTCCCCCCCACCCCACCCTCACAGCATATTATGGATCAGCATCCTTAAATCAGAGAAATCATTTGGCATTTGGTTTTGGGGGATTGCTAATTCACTTAGCATTATATTCTTTAGCTTCATCCATTTACCTGCAAATGCCATGATTTTATTCTCTTTTAATGCTGAATAATATTCCATTGTGTATATAAGCCATATTTTTTTTATACATTCATCTACTGAAGGGCAACTAGGTTGGTTCCACAGTTTAGCTATTATGAATTGTGCTGCTATAAACACTGATATGGCTGTGACCCTGTAGTATGCTGTTTTTAAGTCCTTTGGGTATAGACTGAGGAGAGGAATAGCTGGGTCAAATGGTCTTTCAATTCCCAGTTTTCCAGGGAATCTCCATACTGCTTTCCATATTGGCTGCACCAATTTGCAGTCCCACTAGCAATGTATGAGTGTGCCTTTTTCCCCGCCAACACTTATTGTTGTTTGTATTCTTAATAGTTGCCATTCTGACTTGAGTGAGATGAAATCTTAGAGTAGTTTTGAGTTGCATTTCTCTATTTGCTAGAGATTTTGAACATTTTTTCATATATTTGTTGGTTGATTGTACATCTTCTTCTGAAAAGTGTCTGAAAACTACAGAATGGTAAAGAAAGAAATTAAAGAAGTCCTTAGAAGTTGAAAAGATCTACCTTTTTCTTAGATAGGCAGAATTAATATTGTCAAAGATAGTAGAATGAAACAGACATTATTACTTTATGTATGTATGTGATTGTATGACCAATATGATCCTACAATATGTATAATCATAAAAATGAGAAATTATATCCCATTTGTGTATGATATATCAAAGTATATAAGTGCATTCTACTGCCATGTATAACTAATTAAAACAAATTAAAAAAAATTTAAATTACCATACTAACAAAAGCACTATACAGATTTAAGGCAATTCCAATGAAAATCTCAATGACATTCCTCATAGAAATAAAATAAGCAGTCATGAAATTTATCTGGAAAAGTAAGAGACCCAGAATAGTCAAAGCAATCCTTAGCAAGAAGAGTGAAGCAGGTGGCATTATTGTACCAGACCTTAAATTATATTACAGAGCAATAGTAACAAAAACAGCATGGTATTGGCACCAAAATCGACTTGTAGATCAATGGTACAGAATAGAGGACATAGAGACGAACCCACATAATTACAGTTATCTTATATTTGACAAAGGTGCCAAAAATGCACATTAGAGAAAAGATAGCCTCTTTAACAAATGGTGCTGGGAAAATTGGAAATTCATGTGCAACAAAACGAAATTAAACCCCTATCTCTCACCATGCACAAAACTCAACTCAAAGTGGATCAATGACCTAAGGAATTAAACCAGAGACACTACACACTATTAGAAGAAAAAGTAGGCCCAAATCTCCATCATGACGAATTAGGAACCAACTTCCTTAATAAGATTCCTATAGTGCAAGAGTTAATATCAAGAATCAATAAATGGGATGGATTCAAACTAAAAGCTTCTTCTCAGGAAAAGAAACAATCAGTGAGTTAAATAGAGAGCATACAGAATGGGAGCAAATCTTTACCACAAGCACATCAGATAGAGCACCAATTTCTAGTATATATGAAACACTCAAAATCCATAACACCAATCAATCAATCAATCAATCACCCAATCAATAAATGGACCAAGGAACTGAACAGTCCTCAGTACTTCTACTTTGCTTCCCGTTTTCCCTTCTTCTTGCCACTTCCTCTCTCTACTGATTTTCCTTCTATTTATCTATTGTTTTTTAAGTTGATGCTTTATAGATATACATAAAAGGTGGAATGCAGTGTGGTATATTCACATATGTAAATAGCATAATTTGGTCAATTTCATTCCACGGTTCTTTCTTTTACCTATCCCTCTTTTTCCTCCTCAGTCCCATTCTCTGGCACCACCATCTCCCTTCTATATTTTTTCCTAATTTTGCTCCTGTTTTCTAATACGAGAGAGATATTTGAACCTTTGATGTTCTGAGTGTGGCTTATCTCACTTAGTTTGATGTTCTCCATTTCCATCAGTTTACCAGAAAATGCCATTATTTTATTCTTTTTTAGACTGAGTAAAACTGCATTGTGTGTGTGTGTGTGTGTGTGTGTGTGTATATATATATATATATATTGCTTTTTTTTTTTTTAGCCCTTCATCAGTGGACAGATACCTGGGATGGTTCCATACTAGGTTTATGAATTGTGTTGCTATAAACATTGATATGCCTGTCTTTTAGTTGGGATTATGTTTATTTTAATCCTTTTGGCTAAATATCAAGGAGTGGAATAGCTGGGTAATATGGATTCCATTCTTAGTCTTTTAGAGGAATCTCCAAACTGCTTTCCAGAGTAGTACTAATTTACAATGTATCAATGTACCTTTTTCCCTACATTCTTGCCAGAATTTCTGATTATATGCATTCTTCATGGCTGCTGTTCAACTGGACTGAGATGAAATCTCAATGTTGTTCTCAGTGTTGTTTTGATTTGCATTTCCCTTGTTGCTAGGAACGATGATCATTTTTGCATATATTTGTTGGCCACTTGTATTTCTTTATTTTTTATTGTATTTTACTATTTTTCTTTTAATTTGGGACTTTAAGGTTAAAAAGCTTTGAAAAAACAACACATTACCTAAGAAGATAAGGTTATTTAACAAGAACACAAAAAACTGAAGAATGAAAGAAATTCATAAGTTAACTCATCTGGCTCACATGAAGAGGTAGACTCTCCCAAGACACAGAAAACAACCATTGGGTCAGATACTAAGACGTCTAAAGGGCAAAACAAACGAACGAACAAACAAACAAATATATCTCATGCCCTAGCTATGTCTTTCCCCCTCAGTTGATTCTAATCAAGGATCTTAGTTTCTCTCTCTCTCTCTCTCTCTCTCTCTCTCTCTCTCTCTTTTCTATTTAAAATTTTTCTTTGAAATACAGAGATTCTGTGTCCACCATCTTCATGTAAAAATCAGTATAATGTACTTAAGTTTCCAAGCTAAGTAGCTAATGGCCTAGCTCAAATCTTACAGTAGGAAATCATATACAAGGGCTGGGGTTGTGGCTCAGTGGTTGAGATCTTGCCTCTCATGCATGAGGCACTGGGTTCAATCCTCAGCACCACATAAATAAAACAAAAATAAATACATAAATAAATAAATAAAATAAAGATATTGTATCCATCTACAAAAAAAACAGAATCATATTCAGAGAAAATAAATTGTGATCAGTGTTCTAGAGTTTTAAAGTTGAAGTATAGTCATGTATCTAGAATGTTTTCTGTAGAATGTTAATTTGGTTACATCAACTATTTTTAATTTTATAGATTCCTATGCAGGGCCAAAATTTAAAGTAACCATAATCATTATATGGATTTCATTGTAATTATTGTCTATTTTGTTACAACTATTATGCTAAGTGTTCTAAATAGAGTATTTCAATCACTTTTCACAACCTACAAGCTTTGTCTTTATTTTTCCATTTGAGGAAATCAATTACAGAGATCAAGAATATTGTCAAAAGTTTTGTGTTTAATTAGAAGATGTTAGAATTTCAAAACGGTCTTTTTGTCTTGTCAAGCTTTTATGCACTTTTCTTCATTTTTAGGTATACAATTTAAAATATTTTAAGATATGCTTAAAAGAGAAAATTCTCTATTATTTTAGCTTAAAGGAAAAAAGAATTACAAAAAAATGCATGCTCCTAGTGTTAAAATAGTTGAAAATATTTTAATATCCTGACTGATGTGTATTAAGTAGAGACACATAAATTAGATAGTGTAAAATTTAGTGTATTATATAAATACCATGAAGAAGATCGAGAGAGAAATTTTGCAGATACAGCCTTATAAAGTTTATAAAGCTCCTACTTACTATGTATCTTGCCCTCAGGTAATTGAAATTTTACTTTGAGCTCCACAATTGTGTGTTGAGTGGGGTACATGTGTGTGATAGATTAATTTTTTTTTTTGTACCAGGCATTGAGCTCAGGGGCACTTCACCATATCTACAGCCCTATTTTTTGTATTTTATTTAGAGACAGGGTTTCATTGAGTTGCATAGTGCCTTTGTTTGTGCTGAAGCTGGCTTTCAACTCACAAGCCTCCTGTTTCAGCTTCCCAAGCCCCTGGGATTACAGGTGAATGCCATCATGCTAAATTTTTAGTATATAGTGTTACCTTAAATCTGGGAGTTTTTGTTTTACTATTGTGGAAAATATTCTTGCTTAATTTTCTGTCCTCTTATTTTATTTTCACTTTCTCCCTTCTCTGCTTTGTAATTATTTCCATTTATTCCAGTTGTTTAAACTCCTGAATTTCAAATAATTTTGCATTTCTCTAATTTTCTTTGTTATCAATTCTAGAGGTATGCTTAAAATTTCCCTCTATCATACTAAAATTTCATTTTATTTTTGTATTGTACAATATCTAAGAAATAATTCTCTTTTTAAAATTTATTTGTCATTTTTCATATTATCTGTCTGTGGGTTATAATGCATATATGTTAAATAGGATGCTTTTGCCATTTCATAATCTACACATACATTAAAACATTGTGTTGTATACTATAAATCTATGAAACTTTTGCTTGTCAATTAAAAAATAAATATGAAAAAATGAATCGGGAACATTTGATCTCTGTGTTGATTAAGTTATAGTGTGTACAAAATGAACTTTTGTTAATGTTTGGGGAAATGGAATTTAATTAGCTGTCTTCATATTTATGCATATATATATTATTAAATTAATTAAATTATATTCTGTTTGTTGTAATGTTTTGATAAAGTAACACTTTTAAGGCTGTAGTACATTCATCCATAGATTTTAAAATGTCATAAAATCATTAACTCATTTGCCCTGCTGTGGCAACAATTGAACCATATATCTCAGGTGAAACAATATATTTTGATTAAATAATGTGAATATTTTTAGGTCTTTAGAATGTGGTAAACAAAGAAATAATCTAATTTTTAAATTTTAGTTGTTTTGCAAAATGTTGCCTTAAAGTAAAATAAGGTATGCATAAAAAATAAAACCTGTTTCTGTGATCTTTGCAATACAATAGAATTTGAAGTCAGAATAAATATTGAGGATCAATGGCATTCAAATCTTCTAAGAATTGCTTAGCATTTTTCTGTCCATCATCTTTAGGGTAGTTGGCCAGCACTTCAATATATATGGCCAGAGTCAGTTGGCAGGAGCATGACATTGTCAGTTAAATGCATTTTTAGTAACTTCTCTATGCTGATCCAAGTCAAACAGGTCTTTTTTAAATTTCACTTTTTATATTGTCATAAATTTGAGTGATTTGTACAAAGTAGAAAAAATTGCACTCACGTAAAGAAATTTTATTTCCCTCATATTTTTGTTACACACACATACAATGAACATAACATACAACATCATCAGTGAAACCAGAAATGCAAATAGTTATATTTGGTGCTTTAGTTTTTATAGTATAAGCTTTTTGTATTATTGAGTATTAAACAGTTACATTTCTAATAAATGTTATACATTTTTGTGTGTTTTACTAAACTCAGTTTCTATAAAACTATGGAATCTAATATTTTGAATACTTAGAATTGCAAAACAATAGCATGCTAATATCACTTTTTAATCTAGTTGTTATCTAAACATATTTCTCCAGAGTAAAATTCTTTAGTATATGTGAGTATGATATCCAATTGTTAAATACATCTATTGAGGAAACTGCAGACATGTTTTAATAATATTCTGTTTTATAACTAGACAAAGATGTGTCTGAATTTAATAATTCCCACCACTATATTACTATAATGACCCATCACATTATTAATATTACATGATGTCACTACTGGATCATTTGAGATATAATAAGATTTTTAAAGTAAAATTTGAGAAATATAGCCTTAAACATATTTTTAATGGAACAGAGGTAAAAGATGATGATTTTGATTTAAAAAATAAACATTAAAAAACTCCCATAAAATCATATCACTACATAATTTCCCCAAAGTATAATCCCTGTGACTTATTTCCTCCAAGTGACACTCTGCTTGTGTATAGTTACTACCCATTTAATGCATATGAGTTGTCTAATCCATTAATTAGGTTACACATTACATAATCTAATAATTTCACTTATAAAAATTATTGAATTTTCTCACATATGAGCTTTATATGTAAATGATAACATGGCTTTCCTTATCTCTCCTATCAGCCAAAAGTCCTGCTTATACAAAAAAAAAAAAAATTACTGAAAAGAGATTGGATTCTTGGTGGCAACTTTGAAAGCTGCAATAGAACTTTTAGAAAACAAAGAGGAATATTTTTTTATTCTTTTACTTGTTTGCTTGATTTGACTGATACATGGTAAAGGTATCAGCAGAGCTATTTCACAGAGTATCTTGCACTGCCAGCTACCATTTCACCACCAGGATGAGACGCTGCATGGTGTCACATACCTCTGCTATTTTGCTTCTGGTAGTGGTAGTGACAACATCATTGTTACAACAATTCTTAGTTCCATGTTTAAAAATATTCACATATATCTCCTACTAGTCCAGAATCACCTATGTATTAGGAGTAACTGAGTTGCTCATCGAGGGGACCAAAGGGTGGACTCTTTATCTCACAGAGGTTTGCAATTTGAGGAAATATCTAATTGAGGAAAAGGTCATAAAAATCTTCAAAGACCAAGCAATGACACATTTGCCTCTGTCGCAACATTTACATGCTAGTTGTCCAATATAATGAAACAATTTTAAGGCAGCTATGATTACTATGCCAAGTTTTGAAGAGAAGTGTGTTCTACTAGGGCAAATTTGATCAGATAGACTTTTCTGTTACATGTAACTGACTCATACCCAGGAAAAGGGAATAAATTAAGGCAGGACCCCCCTGGCTCCTGTATTAGTTTCTTGTTGTGCTATAACAATTAATCACAAACTTGAGGCTATAATAACATTAACTTATTCTCTCATAGTTCTGTAAAGCACAATTTTGAAATTGGCTCACTGTTGTAAAATCATGGTGTTGTTGCCAGGGGCCTAATTCTTTTAGAAGCTTTAGAGAAAAATATGTACTTTTCCTCTTCTAACTTCTGGTAGGTACTGACATTTCTTGACTTATGACCCCTCCAATCTTGTGACCCCCTCATATCAAAGATCCCTTTTTCTCCTTTGAAAGGGTTGAAGAGGATATATGTGATTGCTTTTAGGGCCCACATAGATAATTCAAGATAAAATGATCTGAACAGCCTTAATTTAATTATATCAGCAAATTATTCTTTGTCATATAAATTAATGTGCATCGGTTCCAGGGATGAATGCAGAAATATAATTTGGTGTGAAGCTTTCACCAGACAACTACAGTCTGCCTTCTGGAGCCTAAAGATTCAAATCTGTAGCATAAGCAAAATACTGTCAATCCATTCCAAAGTACCTATGAGTTTCATTCCATTAGAGCACATTAGAGAATTAAAGACCATATCTGAATACCATTTCAAGCATCCTAAATATCACAGTCCTAATCATCTCAATCAGGTGTGGGTGTCTCTGGATTTTAGTCTCTATGGGGATAAAATTCTTCTCCCTCCATGAACCTGCAAAACTAGTAAGTGAGTTTTCTGTTTCCAAAGTACAATAGTGGGGATGGTAGGGTAGGTACAGGATAAAGTTGGAGCCATTCCCATCCACAAAATTAGACTTTGAAAGAAGAAAGAAATCACTGACCAAAAGACATTTAAAACTCCAGCAGGAAAAATTCTGTTTTGCTCCTGGGTCAGGAAATAATCCTTTTGGGGTGTGATGTTTTGCCCCTCTGGGTCAATGATGGATACAAAAATCAGCATAGTATAGAAAAAGCAGATCCCAGAGAGGAAGAAATTGTTACAGTTTGAAAGATAACTCAAAATTTATCTACCAAAAAGAAAATGCTGGAAAACCTTAAAAATATACTAAAAATCATATTGGAGATTGTGACTTTCTTAGAATGAGAATAAAGTACACAGTTGAATTTTCTCAGAACCAGACCTGTTCAGTATCTCAAACATGCATGTAATTTAGCCAGTGTATTGTTGTCTCTTTTACTGGTATACTTTTGTAAATGCACATTGGATTTGGAATGATAAATTGTATATCTGTATTAACAATTTCAAGTAAAGCATTTAATTTTCTAAACTGCTGTTATTAATCTAGAATGTACATGAGTCTTATCACAAAGAAGAAAGAAAAACAAAAGGGTTTCTATAGCAGGTGGCAAAGATTCTCTCCTTGAGAAAATTTTAGTTATGCTCCTCTGAGCCCTCTGCATGAATAGACCACTCTTTGTTTATTTCTCTCTGATCTTGAAAAATCTAGTTTGATCAAGAACCCTGCTAAGTCTGTTTAAGAAAAAACTCCCATCATTATTATATGACCACCCCTATGTATTATCACACTGGCTTATAGTCAGCAAGAATTTTATTACATTGGTTTAGCAAGAATCTCCCTTTTGCCTGATATTTCTTCTTAGTAATTTCCCATCAACCCCTCCTCCCCCCTACACCAAGGACTATTGCTCCTTTCATATAAATCCCCACTTGTACTTTTGAAGTCAGAGTTGAATGCTCTTTCCCCCTCTGCAAGATCCAATTGTCATGGTCTTTATAACCATATCCTTGCCTCCTCTTTTAAAGAGTTGCTTATTGTCTTTAAGATGTTTTATAAATTTTTTAAATGATAATCATTTCCTAAAATCATGCTTTTCTTGAAAGAGTATGTTTGCCATTTTATAATAAAACAGTCTTGCCTCTCTATTTAAAATCCATTGATGTATATATGCTTTTAAAATGACAGATATAGTCTTTTGCAAGGAAAAGAAGTTAAGCTACCAAACAATGTGTCAAAATCTACTTTTTTTGTAACTTTGCATTTGCAAGACTGCTTGGTTAATGATTTGAAAAAAAAAAATGTTCCACTGCCCCATTTGACACTGGGTGAAATGAAGCAGCATTGTCATACTTCACTGCATTTAGGATCAACCACATGTCAAATTCTTTTGAGATAAACTGCAAACCATTAACTGATTTTTTTTTTCCTGGCAAACCTTATTTCGGAAACAATTTCCTGATATATCCTGCCCTTCTTATGAAAAGAGAAAAAAAAAAAAACTTTTTTAAAACAAAATAATTCTGGTGGGTATGAAAGAGCTATTTTTTTTATACATTGCATATTGAATTTTGTTATTTGCCTTGTTTATTTACTTATTATCTAATGATATTGAGAGTTATCATTTGTTTAGCAGTTCCTATACATTGGGGTTTATACTAAATGTTTTTTTTAAGATAGTTAAAGGAAAGTAATTATAGGTGAGGTGAAAATTTTACCCTTTTAGGGTATTATGCTTTCCATAAAGTCTGAAAATGATCATTCCATTATAATCCATCGTCTTTGTAACAATGAATATGAAAGTAGACTTTGTCTATATTTCATCTCCATTTTTAATTCATGAGCTATATAAAATTGGTCCACGAATAAATTTTGAGGGTTTAAGGGTCATTGTTTTAGATCATTAATATATATCTTTTGTATAAAAGAAAATCTAAAATATTTGTTCTAAAGCCCAATTAAGTTATTACATGCAGTCATGAATACATGATCAATAGCAATCTGTGATTCTAAGTCATTGTGCAATAGCCAAATGACACCCTCAGCATGAAACTAATCCAACTCCTGGACAAGGAACTAATGGGAATTTTTTTTTTTTTTTTTTTTTTGGCATTGAGAGGCCTCAAAGTAGACTTACCTGGGTCATTCATATACTGTAATTGATATACGGAAGCTAATTAATTTCACTGTCTCTAAATGTCATGGGCTCCTCACTACCATTTGTGACAACTTTTATTCTTTGCAGTTTATTATGTATATTTTCCTGACAAAGAATGCTGTTCAATTGTTCTTTCTCTCTTGGTCTTTCCACAAATAACCCAAAATGTAATGATATGCTGCATTATGCAAGTAGGAACATTCCCAATATCTGCTTATCTATAAGTTGCCTTTTGTTTTTGGCTAGTTCCCTTTTGTTTTTGGCTAAGTCTGGGACAGAAGTATTCTTTTTTTTTCAACTTATTCTAATTTGTTATATATGATAGTAGAGTGCATTTCAATTCATATTATACATATAGAGCACAATTTTTCATATCTCTGGTTGTACAGTAAGTAGATTTACATCATTCGTGTCTTCATACATGTACTTAGGGTAATGATGTCCATCTCATTCCACCATCTTTCCTACCCCCATTCCTCCTCCTCTCCCCTCCCACCATTTTGTCCTATTAGTGTTCTTCTAATCCTCCAAAGCTCTGTCCCCACCACAACCTCAATATGAATCAACATCTTTATATCAGAGAAAACATTCGGCATTTGTTTTTGTGGGATTGGATAATTTCACTTAGCATTATATTCTCCAACTCTATCCATTTACCTGCAAATGCCATGATTTTATTCTCTCTTAATGCTGAATAATATTCCATTGTGTACATATACCACATTTTCTTTATCCATTCATCTACTGAAGGGCACCTAGGTTGTTTCCACAGTTTAACTATTGTGAATTGAGCTGCTATAAACATTGATGTGGCTGTGTCCTTGTAGTATGCTGTTTTTAAGTCCTCTGAGTATAGACTGAGGAGAGGGATAGCTGGGTCAAATGGTGGTTCCATTCCCAGTTTTCCAGGGAATCTCCATATTGCTTTCCATATTGGCTGCACCAATTTGCAGTCCCACCAGCAATGTATGAGTGTGCCTTTTTACCCGCATTCTCACTAACACTTATTATTGTTTATATTTTTAACAGCTGCCATTCTGACTCAGAATAGATAAAGCAATCCTCAGCAAGAAGGGTGAAGCAGGTGGCATCACTATAACAGACCTTAAACTATACTACAGAGCAATAGTAACAAAAACATCATGGTATTGGCACCAAAATAGACTTGTAGACCAATAATACAGAATAGAGAACACAGAGACTAACACACATAATTATGGTTATCTTATATTTGACAAAGGTGCCAAAAACATACATTGGAGAAAAGATAGCCTCTTTAACAAATGGTTCTGGGGAAACTGAAAATCCATATGCAACAAAATGAACTTAAAACCATATCTCTCACCATGCACAAAACTAAACCCAAAGTGTATCAAGGACCTAGTAATTAAACCAGAGGCATTCTTACTAATACACCATGGTAAGGAGATCTGGTTCCCCCATGGGAGTCTCAAATTAAACCAGAAGTTGAAATTCCGTTTTGTCTCCTCACCTTTCTGAGATAGTTTCCACTTCCATATTCCTACTTTTTCCCCCTATTTCCTTTCTGATATCACTGAGGGTTGGCTTTTAAATATAAGTATCACTGTTTTGGGGATTGTTCCATGCATTAAAAAAAATATATAATATGGTGGTTTTTTATGAAAGAGACATGAAGAAAAGGAAAAATCCCTTTGGAAATATAGATATTTGCATGGGCAATATTTATAGAAAAATAATCAGTATAATGGAAAGTTTAGCAATGAGTTTTTTTTTTTTTTAATTTGGTGGTCATAGTAGTTATCTTACAAAATTATTTTGAAGTTTAAATGACATAACCTTAAAAAGTCTCCATATTAAAATAAGGTATCAAAATAAAGAGTCATTATATCCCTGAGTATTTTGACAGTTACATCAATAGTCTGAACACTAAACCCCATATGTTGGTATTTTAAGTAAGAAACAACAGATACCACGGATAATGGTAGCTCACATAAGAAATCCCTTGCTATCTTAAAAACCATTTTTTTTGTCATTTTCAAAATTAAATTGCAAAAATCACTAAACTCTTCAACATGTACTTTTGTTTCCAACATCAAGATATTTAATTCTCGAAGTTCTTGTCTAAATTGCATTTTGCAAATACATTGGGAGCCAATAAAATTGGAGAACTGCCAATTAGATTAACATATGTTCTCTGGAAATACTTTTCATTAAATCTCTCAATCAGCTACCATTATACATGGTAGTTACATCTCTAAACAAGAAGGGAGTTATCTTATTCTAATAATTGAATATATCCTGTTTTATTGAAATTTATTATCATTGAAATTTTTGAGCTTTAAAAGAAAGTCTATCAAAACATTCCTAATCTTAAAAGTAACTCAAAGACCAGGTTGATAATTTAAAAATGTGTGTATGTATGAAATAAATTTTAAAATTTATTTTTATCATGATATCTTGTTATCATGATAGCATGTTATGATATTTTCATGCATTTATTCCCATGCATATTTTAATGCATATTTAAATAAAATTTGCTGTATGAGAATTCAAATGGTGCCAGTATAATTTTGTTAAAAATAAGAATGTTTTTGAGCATAGTAGTCCCTACACTGTCAACAATAACAGTCTCATTTGCCATGGGGAAAAAAAAAAACTATAAACTATGAAAAATTTGGGAGCAATTTTAACATTCAAATTTGAATCTGTATCTGTTGACTTTTAAGAAGAAAATATCCAAATAAAGTTTATACTTGTAAATGGAGAAATGTGCCAATGTAAACCACAAGAAAAGCACTCAGTACACGATAATAGGTAAAAGTATGAGCCTTGGAGCTAAGCTACAAACAACAGTTCCAATTCTTACTGAATAATTATTGCTAGTTTGCATTGCTTCTCTGAAACTCAATTTCTCTCCAAAGAAATAGGGTTAATGATAGTATCTAACTAAATGGAATTTAATAAGATTTGTGAGCTGATATATGCATACATTCAATAATCCACTAATATTACTATTATTATCCACTAATATTACTATTATTACATCTACATTTGGATGGTATATCATGAGTTGTTTATTCAAAATATATAAATCAGTTGATGTTCCTAACTGACTACAATTCCAATATGCTAGAAAGTTTGAAATTTTAAAAAATTGAACATTAACACCAAACAAACAAAAAGTATTTCATTAGTTGTGATGTTTTTATTCTTAGGTTTGTTTCATTTAGTTTTCATATTTTCAAGGGTGATCAAGATTGTTACATTCCCATTTAATATGGCATTCTTCATCATATTCTATATCAAATTGAAAGTCAAAACTGTTAAATATTATATGCCCAGAAGTTATTTGTATGGTGCAAAATGTTCATTTGTTTTTAGCTAAAAATAAACATTGAAGTTTATGAAAACATTTAAGTATATATTTCAGTATATAGTATTTTTCCATTTATTTGCTATACATTGTAAACAGCTTGACAAAATATTTTTGCTTCTTTTTTTGACTTTCAAAATTAGAAGCATCAGCAATCATCTTGTCAACTTCTTTTCTACAAATAAAACAGTTACTTCACTTATTTTCTGTTTACAGCTTTAATGGCATCCACCTTAAAACTATTTGGAAAGAAATATGAATAAGAATGTTCTCTTAACTGTTTATACAAACACTTTGACCACCACACTGCTGAAAGTATAATAACACTTATTTTGGGTCTGCTGAACAATTCAATGGATTCATGAATATAAATCAGTTATTTAGTGCTTGCTTAGCAGGTAGTAAATTCATAGATAGCTGTTTACAGGTTTGCAAACTTCAAGTCCATATCAAATTACATTTTTTCAGATAATCTCATCTCTATTTACATAAACACAATTCTAGTTTCAAAATTTAGTCATTTATTTTAGTTGTACATGACCTGATCACATGCTTATGAAGGGAAACTATTCGACTACTCCAAATATGGGTTTGTTTTTTTCCAAGATACAAAATGCAATATTAGAATGATTTATTATGGTCAGCATTATAACTGCAATCAGTGACACAGGTTTGTCCAATCAAAACTTGCTCTCAGAACTCAGCAAAATACTATGATCTTATTATTACTATTATTATTAATGGACATGCAGATCTTTTTGCTGGGTATAGCATATTTTCAGCAGACTGTGTTATTGTTCCATCTATTTCTCTGTGTTACTTGTTTTCTACTTTCATCTTTTCCTGGTTTCAGTTATATCTTAGTTTATATCTCTGCACATTAAATTTTTTAAAACATACATTTTTAGCAGAAACGCTGGATAAACAAATTTCTATATTCATTTCAAAAGGAAAAAAATTCAGGGAGATACAATCCACCGAATGAAGAATGCTTCTATTCTTAATCCTTTATCCAAATGACTTCTTTTCACAATAAACCAAAAGGCCTTTGTACTTTTTAGCAAAAAACTACACAATTTGAGAAAAAAATAAAATATCATGCATTTTTCTAATTTCAAAGTCAAAATAAAATTAATATCATCAATGGAAACAAATCAATACAGTCATGCTTTTTATTAAAAATTTTTATTTGTTTATAAATTTATATTATTGAAAATGAGTGCAAGGTACCTGTGTGGTTTTCACAAAGGCACCTAAGTAGAGTTTCATAAACTCAACAGAAAATATATGGTATTACTCTTATAAGACCATTAAGTTACAGATGTCCAATAAGTTTATGTGAAGCACAATATTAAGGAATATGAGAAGAGAATCCAGGATGAAGCAGAAGTCTATAACGGGAAGTGAAGTAGGAGTTGTCAAATATGTTTGTTAAATTTAAGATCAGTGCATCATGGCATAATCATGAATTTCCGAATGTATCATTACTGTTTACAAATGGAATTTAAAAGTATTTTGAAGTTTCAGTCATGTAACTAAATCAGTAGTCTACTCCCCCTATAAACCCTAAAAGGTTTTGTAAACACACAGACCTATTGATCAATTGCTCTTCCATAAATTAGAATTCAAGATTAATTTCTAAAGTCAACATTTCATAAGACACTATCAGTACCCATCTTTTAAAGTATAGCTAAGGTGAAGCATCTGTGGCGATTCTTTACCTGCTCTCCTCATGTAGATGATCATTCTATTTTTTTTTTCTTCTTTTAAAATATTTTGGAGGAGAACATGGCAGCCGCGGAGAGCGGCTGAAATGCCTGTTCTTCAGGCCAGGCGAGCGGGAGACTGACGCTGCTTGCCGAGCCCTGTCCTCTGACGGCTGGACCGCGGCCTCGAGCGCCTCGGTCGCCTGTTCGCCGCTGCACCTTCAGGCAGAGCCTGCTCTGGGGTCGTTCTGCATCCCCCTGTGAGGGGACCCGTGCTCCAGAGGAGGGGGCTGGAGAGCCGCGGCTGCAGCCGCTTGGGCCCCGGGGGCCGGGCGCCGGGCCGAGGAGCGGCGGAGGCCGCGGTGGCGCCGCTATAGTCGCGGACGAGCGCGGTGCCCGTGAGCGCGGCCCAGAGGCGGTGGCAACGGCAGCAGGGTTTCATTTCTAGAAATCTGGACTGGAAATAGAAGCAGCAGTTTGTATAATCCCAAGAACTTGCTTATGCCAGGAAGCTGTAAGGGTAAAATGAATATCATTGAGGAGATCCAACATGGCGGCAGGCGCGGAGAGATCAAGTCTCTGACCTCTTCAGCTGCACGGGCATAGGGAGCCGTAAATTGTCTAAATGCTGTTTGCTCAGGATTACTAGGCAATGCTGAGCTGACGTGGATCTGGGACGAACAGTCTGGGCCCCTCAGAACACACACACCGAGCCCGGATCGCCTGCTTCTCGTGACTCAGCACTAACGATCCCGATGAAATAACTGGTCGGCCCTTCTGAACTTACAGAGGTAAAAGCCAACCGAGCCTTCATAGGCAGTGGCCACAGGATTGAAACGGGGATTGGGAGAGACAGTCAGG
This sequence comes from Marmota monax, assembly GCF_021218885.2. NCBI lineage: Eukaryota > Metazoa > Chordata > Mammalia > Rodentia > Sciuridae > Marmota > Marmota monax. The sequence goes on from NW_026692919.1 coordinate 143,065, forward strand.
ACCCACCCGTTGCATTGGTCACCCAGCAAAGGGAACGAACGGTCACCATTTGCATGGGATACCACCTTGGCAGAGAACTGATGTCACGGGCGGAGGAGATAACATCATTGAAACCAGTGTGACAGGTGTGTAATCCCCTAGCCATGTCTCTTTGCACAGCGGGGAAACCTTAAGGGCCCCTCCCAGCTCTCCTGTGAGAGCGATAGCCAGACCAAGGGAATCAGGAGTGGCGCGGGACTCGCGGCGCAGAACTCCCAGCTACCGCTCCCACCAGTGCTGACAACTGAGGTCTCTTGCACCAGCTACTGGGGGCATGGCTACCGGAGGGCAAGCAAATTCGCTGGGGGTTCTCAGCCCCAAGCTCTACAAACTTAGGGTCTGAGGGAGGCAAACAGGGAGAGTGTGCCCAGGTGTTCATGAAAACAGGGCTCCCAGGAGCAGCAGACCTGGTGTGTAGCCAGTATTGTGGTGAGCGTCACAGGTGAGCGGGGCCTGGCTTGAGGAAACACAAGAGAAGGCCCTAGACACTCAGGATTGGAGACCTGCCCAGTCTGGGAGGAAGAGCTGCTGCACAGTGATTGGTTCCCACCTATTGAGAGGAGAAGCTTGGCCCAGTGGGCACAGCTCCACCTACTGGAAGAGAAGTTAATCGAACTCTATGACTGCATTTATTATTATTTTTTTTTTCTTTTTCTTACATTTTCATTTTTTGTTGTTGTTCTTTAACTTTTTTAATGTTTTTAATTTTTTAAATTATTTTATTTTATTATTATTATTATTTTAAATTTAAATTTTCATTTTTTTATTATCATTATTATTTTTGTAAAAATTTTTTTTCTTTCTTTCTTTGTTTTCTATTTTTTTTGTTTCTTTTGTCTTTTCATTTCTTTTCAATTTTCTTATTCCCCCTTCCTTGAATTCTACCTGCCTACTCTCATTCTCTTTAGTGACTTCTTCCCTTCCCTTCTAATATCTTTCCTCCCAAGCATCAAATAAATTTATAAGAGTAAACAGTAACTCAGCAGTTAAACAGAACAAGAAGAAACATGAGCAGCATAAAAAAGCAAGGAAGAAAAGGAGTACAAACAATGAAGGACAGCCTAAATATTCAGGAGGACCTAGAGTCAGCAGAAAAATGATCATATAAAGAACTCAAGGAATACCTTAGACAGATGGAATGGAATCTTAAAGAGGATATGAGACAGCAAATCCAAACAGTGAAAGAACACATTGAAAATTAATTACATAAACAGATAAAAGAAGAAGTTAAGCATCTTTATCAGGAGATAGAGATTATAAAAAAAATCAAACAATAATTCTAGAAATGAAGGAAACGATAAACCAAATTAAAAACTCAATTGAGAGTATCACTACCAGAGTGGAGCAAGTAGAAGCCAGAACGTAAGATAATGAAGACAAATATATCATCTTGAAAAGGGTCTAGCCAACTCAGAAAGGCTGGTAAAAAATCACGAAAAAAACATCCAAGAGATATGGGATAACATAAAAAAAAAACAAACTTACGAGTCATCCGGATAGAGGAAGGTACAGAGATTCAAACCAAGGGAATGAGTAACCTGCTGAATGAAATAATTACAGAAAACTTTCCAGAAATAAAAAAGGAAACGGATATACAAATTGTAGATGCATACAGGACACTGAGCACACAAAATCACAGTAGACCAACGCCAAGACACATTGCTATGAAGATATCCAATATACAGAACAAAGAGAAAATATTAAAAGCTACAAGAGAAAGGAGGCAGATTACATTCAGGGGTAAACCAATAAGGTTAACAACAGATTTTTCATCACAGACGCTGAAAGCGAGAAGATCTTGGAACAACGTATTTCAAACACTGAAAGACAATGGATGCCAACCAAGAATTCTGTATCCAGCAAAATTAAGCTTCAGGTATGACAATGAAATAAAAATCTTTCATGATAAACAAAAGCTAAAAGAATTTGCAGCCAGAAAACCAGCATTGCAAAGCATCTTGAGCAAAATACTACACGAGGAAGAAATGGAAAACAATAACCAAAACCATCAGTGGGAAGTGCCTCTGTAAAGACAGAGGGCGGGGGGAAAGCTAATCATGGAGAAACAAACTAAATTTAAAAAAAAAGAAGATAAATAATCAAACATGGCTGGAAGTACAAACCATATATCAATAGTAACTCTAAACATTAATGGCTTAAACTCTCCAATAAAGCGACATAGGCTGGTAACATGGATTAAAAAAACAAATTCAACAATATGCTGCCTCCAGGAGACACATCTGATTGGAAAAGACATACACAGGCTGAAGGTGAAAGGTTGGGAAAAAATATACGACGCACACGGTCCTCGTAAGCAAGCAGGGGTGGCCATCCTCATATCGAATAAAATCGACTTCAAGACTAAGTTAATCAAAAGGGATAAGGAAGGACATTATATACTGTTAAAAGGAACCATTCACCAACAAGACATAACAATTATCAATATTTATGCACCAAATAATGGTGCTGCAACGTTCATAAAACAAATTCTCCTCAAGTTCAAGAATCAAATAGACCACAACACAATAATTATGGGTGACTTCAACACACCTCTCTCACCATTGGACAGATCCTCCAAACAAAAGCTGAATAAAGAAACTATAGAACTCAATATCACAATCAATAACCTAGACTTAACCGACATATATAGAATATATCAACCATCATCAAGTGGATATACTTTTTTCTCAGCAGCACATGGATCCTTCTCAAAAATAGACCATATATTATGCCATAGGGCAACCCTCAGTAAATATACAGGGGTGGAGATAATACCATGCATTTTATCTGATCATAATGGAATGAAACTGGAAATCAATGATAAAAGAAGGAAGGAAAAATCCTACATCACATGGAAAATGAACAATATGTTACTGAATGATCAATGGGTTACAGAAGACATAAAGGAGGAAATAAAAAATTTCTTAGAGATAAATGAAAATACAGACACAACATATCGGAATCTATGGGACACAATGAAAGCAGTTTTAAGAGGGAAATTCATCGCCTGGAGGTCATTCCTCAAAAAAAGGAAAAACCAACAAATAAATGAGCTCACACTTCATCTCAAAGCCCTAGAAAAGGAAGAGCAAAACAACAGCAAATGTAGCAGAAGGCAAGAAATAATTAAAATCAGAGCGGAAATCAACGAAATTGAAACAAAAGAAACTATTGAAAAAATTAACAAAACTAAAAGTTGGTTCTTCGAAAAAATAAATAAGATCCACAGACTCTTAGCCATGCTAACGAAGAGAAGAAGAGAGAGAACTCAAATTACTAACATATGGGATGAAAAAGGCAATATCACAATAGATGCTACAGAAATACAGAAGACAATTAGAAATTATTTTGAAAACCTATATTCCAATAAAATAGAAGATAGTGAAGACATCAATAAATTTCTTAAGTCATATGATTTGCCCAGACTGAGTCAGGAGGATACTCACAACTTAAACAGACCAATATCAATGGATGAAATAGAAGAAGCAATCAAAAGACTACCAACCAAGAAAAGCCCAGGACCGGATGGGTATACAGTGGAGTTTTACAAAACCTTTAAAGAAAAATTAATACCAATACTTTTCAAGTTATTTCAGGAAATAGAAAAAGAGGGAGCTCTGCCAAATTCATTCTATGAGGCCAACATCACCCTGATTCCGAAACCAGACAAAGACACCTCAAAGAAAGAAAACTACAGACCAATATCTCTGATGAACCTAGATGCAAAAATCCTCGATAAAATTCTGGCGAATCGGATACAAAGGCACATCAAAAAAATTGTGCACCATGATCAAGTAGGATTCATCCCTGGGATGCAAGGATGGTTCAATATACGGAAATCAATAAATGTTATTCACCACATCAATAGACTTAAAGATAAGAACCATATGATCATCTCGATAGACGCAGAAAAAGCATTCGACAAAGTACAGCATCCCTTTATGTTCAAAACATTAGAAAAACTAGGGATAACAGGAACTTACCTCGACATTGTAAAAGCTATCTATGCTAAGCCTCAGTCTAGCATCATTCTGAATGGAGAAAAATTGAAGGCATTCCTTCTAAAATCTGGAACAAGACAGGGATGCCCTCTATCACCACTTCTATTCAATATAGTTCTCGAAACACTGGCCAGAGCAATTAGACAGATGAAAGAAATTAAAGGCATAAAAATAGGAAAAGAAGAACTTAAATTATCACTATTTGCGGATGACATGATTCTATACCTAGAAGACCCAAAAGGGTCTACAAAAAAACTACTAGAACTAATAAATGAATTCAGCAAAGTGGCAGGATATAAAATCAACACGCATAAATCAAAGGCATTTCTGTATATCAGCGACAAAACTTCTGAAACGGAATGAGGAAAAACACTCCATTCACAATATCCTCAAAAAAAAAAAAATACTTGGGAATCAACCTAACAAAAGAGGTGAAAGATTTATACAATGAAAACTACAGAACCCTAAAAAGAGAAGTAGAAGAAGATCTTAGAAGATAGAAAAATATGCCCTGTTTATGGATAGGCAGAACAACATAACATAACATCATCAAAATGGCAATATTACCAAAAGTTCTCTATAGGTTTAATGCAATGCCAATCAAAATCCCAACGGCATTTCTTCTAGAAATAGATAAAGCAATCATGAAATTCATATGGAAAAATAAAAGGGAAATTGCATGGTAATGGAGGGAGACCCTCATTGTTATACAAAATTACATATAAGAGGTTGTGAGGGGAATGGGAAATAAACAAGGAGAGAAATGAACTACAGTAGATGGGGTAGAGAGAGAAGATGGGAGGGGAGGGGAGGGGAGATAGTAGAGGATAGGAAAGGTAGCAGAATACAACAGTTACTAATAGGGCATTATGTAAAAATGTGGATGTGTAACCGATGTGATTCTACAATCTGTATTTGGGGTAAAATTGGGAGTTCATAACCAACTTGAATCTAATGTATGAAATATGATATGTCAAGAGCTTTGTAATGTTTTGAACAACCAATAAAAAAAATTAAAAATAAAATAAAATAAAATATTTTATTTGTGGAACTCAAAAAGTAATCATGTATTGCTGGTTTTTGTGACTGGTATCTGTGTATGGATGGATTCTACTACTAAAGTCTCAGAAGACCAAACACAAGAAAGCTTTACTTTCACTCACAGTACATAATTTAGTCTCTAAATAAGTTAAATGTCCAGTAAATATTTTTACATTCTACAGATTTTAACTCCAACATAAAACTAAGCTACCAAATTATTGGCTGTCTGTACATTGACTATTATAGTTGAAGGAAACATATTTATGCTAACATTTCAGAAGGATAATTATGTTGTATTCATTTTCTATCCCTACAGGCAAGTCACACTAATGAAATAGTTTAGTTCCCCTGCTGTTCTCTTAGTCTTTTATAAATCTTCATTAATTTTAGGAGTTACAAATCAGGTCTTCATATTAGCATGTGATTTCAATATTATTCTGACACATTTAAAAAGCAAATCAATAAAATGTAAAGGTTTTCAAAGTTCATGTGAAATGGAATACTCTAAGAAAGAGACAACAATCCCTTACCAAACAGGAAGTAATATATGTTATCAAAGAAGAAAGGAAATTGGGAGTCAGAAGGCCTGGGTTTTAGGAAATTGTCATAACTTGAGAATGCATTGAAGAGTTAAAAATCATATATATTTAGGTATCAAATGAATAGATTAAACTGTGATTGCCTACACCCATTCAAGTTCTCAATTATGAGAGACTATGGAATATAAGATGGTTAACCTTGTTTTGACAATGCGTAACTCCAAAAAGAAAGGAATAATAGTTGACTTCTCTTTAATAGAGTGCCTGACTTAAGAAGTACTCAACAAATATGTTATGAACAAATGAATTAGCTTAATAATAAATTAGGAATTTATTATTTGTCTCCTTTAATTTTTAAAGTTAAAATTTAGAATTCTATGAACTTGGATTTTTGCATAATGGATATGTTGGCACAGGACAACTAAGCTAAACTTCTCATTAAGGTAACTATAGACCAAATCTTTATGCTCAATGAATAAATGCCATTTTTAAAAGGGAAAAAATACTTACATCATGTATAAAGTCTTCAATTATGATTCATTTCTTCTGAGGTATTACCTGAATTATATTTAAACACACAAGACATTTTGTACAAAGAATAATCATGAAGAATAAATGAATATTTTTAATTCCAGAATTTCATATCAGAGAACACAAAACATCAGATTTCTAGTTAAAGTTAACATGTGTATTTCAATTCTTCATTTATTGTCTTCCTCGTTTATTGTCTACTGTTAATAATTGCAAACTAAATTTTCCTTTTGATGACAAATTTTAAAAGCTTTCTTTTTAGCAAGTGTTGCCATCTACTTTTCTTACTAAGGTGAAAGCTTCTTATTGAACTGTTTGAGCATGACTTTCCTGTTATCCCAATGGATCTGGAAGCACGGCTGACACCAAGAATCAAAAATGGGGTTGTTGAAGAGATGGGGTGGGGGAAGAATCAAGGGAAGTTTATTTTTATTTTTTTACCGCATAATGTATACACATTTAAAACAAACTTGTATTGATCCCAAAATTTAGAGTCAAAACACTTCTGGTTAGACAGTTTCTATAAAATAAAATTAAAAGGGCATTATATACTAACTTCCTTGAGCTTGTGAGTAAATTAGTCAGTGTTTTACATTCTTTCATAAAATGCTAGTTCAGGTGCATCCCCAAGAAGAGACACAGAAAAGGCTTAGGGGAAAAATAAATATGTTATCCTCACAGGTTCTTGTGAGAGTAAGCACCTTGTGACATGCAGTGTGACACATGGGACAGACACCAGCATGGTCATGAGGCAGGAGACAGGAATGAAGGGAAGTTAGGTCAGTGCATTATTGGGATTTTTGCAGAAAGGCAAGGTAGGGCAGGGTGAACATTTTAGGACTAGGTAATTTGAAATTTTCTGGTGTGTTTTGTGGTTTTGTGCTATGGGACTGGCCATTATTTGCAAGGCACTGAGCACCGATATGATGAGGCCTCCTGGGGTGTGTAGGCCAAGGAGGTATAGCTCTCAATGGTTTAGTTTGCAATCAACAACAAGCTCCCAAATGGGCCTTGGTTAACTTTTAAGAATTAGCTAGTCTAGAGTAGATCTGTCTCACTCTACCAGAAAAAAAATTATTTTAAGATGTCAAAATATAATATACAATATATTTTAAAATATTTCCAATTATGTCAGCAATACTTTTAGGGGTTTGGTTCATCCTAATATCTGCTTTCTAACTTACATGAGTAACTACAGATAATTTGTTAGCACAATTATATTTGAAAATATTAGGGTGTGATACTCTGAGTATAAAATATTAATAATAATTTTAATGCACAATATTCCATTTGGGTTTTAATGGTATGTATGGATACAATAAATGATAGTTAAATAGATGTACAAGAGGTTTAAATTCTTTTCTTCTAGTAATTTGTGTTTAAACAGTTTAGTTTTTTTTTTTTATTTTTTTTGGTAACAGTTTATGTTCTCTGTCTTCAATTTAAAAACAGTTTGGTTTTTAATTTTCTCTAAATATAACATTATTATGGGATAATTAAGAAGTTGCAAAGTATAAATGCAGGAAAATGCAAAATCCTATAGAGTAAGTATCCTGTTTACTTTGGAAACAATAATTTTATTATTATTTTTTGAAGGTTTCAACTAAAGTTAAAGCTTCTTATTGAATTGATTATTTTGCTGAACACATGCTTTTTTGTTAAATAACAATATGGTACACTTAATATAGTTGGGATAATATTTGTCATCCTCTTGGGAAAAAGTACTGTACATTTCAAAATGAGTGCAGCATTTATGCATTATTTGTTAATAACAAGAAAATTAGTCCAGAGATAACATTTAAAAAAATAAGTTATTCCTTATTTATTAAAATAATGTTAAAAGTAATATGGTATAGTTCACACTACAAGAAAATTTTTTAAAAATATCTCTCTCTCCTCTCTCTCTCTCTCTCTCTCTCTCTCTCTCTCTCTCTCTCTCTCTTTCTCACTCTCTTTCTCTCCCTCTCTCAGACATTATTTTAAAGAACATCCAGAAACTTTGAGTGGTTTAAGATATCATCTGTGTCTGCGAAGGTTATAGCAATTTTAAAAAGAAACTCGTGCTCTTTTTAGATTTTCATTGTTCATGTGCTTGGAATTCATTTCACCTGCATTTGATAACGTTTCTACAGGTAAAAGTTTTATAAATTAATGCATAAATAAATATCTTCAGTGAATATGTAATTAAATCAGGTTGTCTATTCAACAGAAAAAATCAAAATCAAAGAAATAAAGTTGAAATTTCTTATTTACAAATGCCTTTAATAAATAAAGATTATTGCTCAGTGGTGGAGTATTTGCCTAGCATGTGTGGGGCACTGGGTTCGATCTTCAGCATTGCATAAAAATGAAATGAAGATATTGTATCCACCTACAACTATTTTTTTTTAAATTAAAAAAGTAAAAAAGAAATAATCAGCAAGAACTCCACAAACCATGATGTTTTAAGTAAAATTTCAGGTTGAAAATGTCCTGATTTTTCTGAGACAATGTAACTTTGTCACTGACCAAGTTGAAGGATTATTTTGCTAAAGAGATGAAAGACACACCAGAAATATTTAATAATAACATTTTAGCAGAAGGAAATGAATAATTTTATTTAGTCTGAAGTTTAAAGTTTCATTTTTGTCTTTTACAAAGTCTTTGTAAAAAATGAATAGTATTTTAAGTGATTGTTTTATATACATATATTATGTATGTTCAATTCTTAGACATTGGGATTTTCTTTTATATTTAAATGCATTTTGACACACAAAAGTATATGATAAAATGCATAAAGCATGAAATGATTTTCTATATTTAGAATGTGAGGAGCATTCCATTGAACAACACAATAAAAAGCCTTTTCTCTCAAAGAGAATATTAATGTAACTGTTCTCTCTCACTCAGGTATGAACTGATTTATGCAACTAATATCAGGAGTAAAAGAAAATCAATATATTTAGCAATTAATTTGCTAGCAATTACTTTGCTAGTAACCTACATACTCCTCCTGCTCCACTTTCTCTTCTCTCTTATCTTCCTTTTCGTTGTTCTCCTCTTCCCCACCCTCCTTTTCCTATTGTTCTTCTTCAACTTAATATAGATGCAATTAAATACACAGATTATGATATTATTATCTTGGTACAGGAGATTGAACCCAGGGGTGCTTTAACACTGAAACCTCCCTACTTACTTTTATTTTTAATTTTGAAAAAGAGTCTCCTAAATTGCTGAAGCTGGCCTCCAATTTACAATCCCCCTGCTTCAGTCTACCAATTCACTGGGATTATAGTTATGCACCACCCCACCAGGTACACATTGTAATATTTACTAGTGCAATGTAAACCATTTTACCAAATGTATCCACATTAACTTACCTTATTAACTTTTGATGCCATATTAAAAAACTTTGGTCCAATACATTGTATTTGCCTACCTGATAACTTCATAAAAATACAATTTTATACATTGTTCTGTTTTGTGACATCTTTTTTTTTAAAACTTATGTAACAACTTTGAGTTTCATCCATGAATTAGTGTAATCATTTTTATTGCTGAGTAATGTTTCATTATATTGGTGAAACATACTTTGTTAATCCATCTACTTGGTGAACATTTGGATTGTTTGAATGTTTATATGTTTTGAAAAAGCTATTGGGAAGTCTATTCTTATTTTTTGTGAAAACATGATATTTGTATGTTTGTAAGTTACAATATAATATTTTGATTCATGTATTCATTGGGTAGTGATCAACTCACAGTAATTTCTTTTTTAGAAAGAGAGAGAGAGAGAGAGAGAGAGAGAGAGAGAGAGAATTTTTTAATATTTATTTTTTAGTTTTCAGCAGACACAACATCTTTGTTTGTATGTGGTGCTGAGGATCGAACCCGGGCTGAATGCATGCCAGGTGAGCGTGCTACAGCTTGAGCCACATCCCCAGCCCAACTCACAGTAATTTGCATATCCACCACCTTAAACTTTTAGTATCTCATTATGGTTAATACATTCAAATTTCTCTCTTCTAATATATATATATATATATATATATATATATATATATATATATATATATATATATATAATTACTGTTAATTATATTGACCCCAATGTAGCATAGAATGCCAGAAATTATTTCTTCTATTACACAATAACATTCCATCTGCTGATAGATGTCTTTCTTCCTCCTCCCTCCTTGCTATGCTCCTGAGTCCCTGGAAACCACTATTCTATTCTCAACTTCTATAAGATCAACAGTTTTAGATTCCATTTATGAATGAGATCATGCAGTTTTTATCTTTTTGTTCCTGGCCTGTCGCGACCCCTCGCCGGCAAGGGAAAACACGACACAGGATTCTTCTTTCAGCAGTTTATTCAGGCCTTGATTCAAGTATCATCTTCTAGTGATCCCCCGCCGAGCGCCCAAGCACAGCCTAATAAAGCCTCCCGCATACCAATCCCAAGCTGCCACGTGGATCTCTCTCATAGGGTGGTAAGGGATTGCGCGCCAACTCTCCAAAAAAGGAGTTGTTTATCACAGGCCACAGTGGAAGCCAGCGCCATCTTCTAATGGCGGCCACGGTCTATAAGAATGGCTTACCACAGTTCCCCCTTCTATTTTATAAAACAATGCAGGCGAAAGTAGAGGTCCTATCCCACTGTGCAGAAGTGGCTGCAATGTATGGTTCAGTCCTAAGGAGGGCCCTTCCCTAGACCTGGTCCCATATCAGCCGACGCCTTTTTTCGTAGGGCGGGGCGTGGACGTCAAACCCGCATGCAATAGGACATGCTCTCCTTGAGGTCCGTTGAGGGATCACTCAAGTGCAGTGCCTTGCCTCGCATCCTGCATCGTGACGACGGTGAAAAAGAAAGGGGATTTTACAAGTAGCCGGTCAGTGACTATGAGGTTGGAAGTGGCAACACCATCCCTCAGCCCTTGAGAAAACGAAGGGTCCAAAGCATAAAGTGCAGCACCAGCATGGAAGCCCACCTGCGTGCAATGGCAACAAGGCCTGCAGAGTGCATGGGCCTTCCATAACTGGGAAAGCAGGAAGAGGAGGGCATGCCAATCCCAGTGCAATGTCAAAGATAACTTGGGGTGCAATGGCCAAAACCCAGGAAATTATTGCTTAAGTTGCGCAAGCCATACTTGTGGAGAGATACCATTCTCTAGGGCTGCAAAAGCCTGGACGATCATAGCCTTTTCTTGGCTATGGCGCGCTCTTAGGCGACAGAAAAGCCACAGACAAAGGACAACCCCAAAACAACACATCGCTCCAAAAATGCCTACTCCCACCCATTCCTTAAAGAAAGAAAAGGCAGAAGACAGCCAATTCGTAAATTGGCCCAATGTCACAGGGTCCACACGAGTGTTGTTCAACATGGCAATTTGTGTCAGTTGGGTCTGGATCAACTTCTCTGCTTCCATGGACCAGTTTCCGGCCAGGTACTGTCCGATGATTTGAGAGGTATTTCTGGAATCATTAAATCTGAGAGATGTTATACATAGATGTGCACGATGATCAACACAACCCAAATGTACTAGGTCTAACAATTCCTCAATCTGAGCTTGGAGGAGATCCACCCTTTGATTAACGGCCAAAATTCCTGATAAAATATGTTGATTGATTTTACTTTGAGACTCTAAAATGCTGGAAGTTTGTTGGATGACCTGATTAATAGTGGCAGCAGTTTGAACCTGGCTGGCCATGGCTACTCCAGCTGTAACTGTTGCAGCAGCAGACACTGCCACAGCTGTCACTATAGCTGCCGTAATTCCAAAATCTCTACGGGCTCTAATCAGTTTAACAATAGGAAATGACTCTGGATCCGCAGTAACCGGGATCGGGACAAAAGTTGGAATTTTCATAATCACTGCCATAGTCCAGGAGCCATTCCAACACTCAGACAAATAACAGGTAATATTAGAACAATTAAGCATCCCCTGTAATGTAACATTAGCCAAAAGAAACAGGAACGGAGATTGGAGACAGACTGCTGCGGAGGGTAATGTAGCATTAAACAATTGTGAATTGTGTGAAGTAATTTTAAGTCTCCTAGCTCGCTCCGAGTCTTGGGTACTGCCAGAAACATTAAACAGCCAACTTTGGACTCCTAATATTTCCCTGGGGAAACACAAGCGCGGACTAGACTAGCCCAATCTGAGGGAGTCATGCAAAATCTAGTAAGTCCCTCCACCTGAGTGAGAGTGAAAGCGGCATCTATGCCATAAGTGCGGACAGATTCTGCCAAGGTTTTAATTATCTTAAAGTCTAAAGGCTCATGATATCTTCCACTGTTATTGTCCTGAAATACAGGGTATGCAAGTCCCATATCTGTATTAACTGTCCTCCAAACTTGTGCATGAAAAGATCTCCCGGAACCTTGGCTCCCCCCCACATACGGAGGTGGGGCAATCGGCACCATGTCTTCTTCTAGATATTCTACCTCCTCCTCCTCAGAGTTTTGTTGACCGATGTTAACTCCCTTCCCCTTCTTACAGTAGGCCTGAGTGCCCTGTGTCTCCTTTTTCTTCTTTTTCATTTTTATCTTATGTAGTTGTTATAACAATATATCAAGGTCCTCAGAACTCTCTGAGTCGCTTGTGTTCTCAGGCGTTTTTAATTCTGTCAAGTCTGGGTAGAGCCTTCTCCTATTTTTATCTTCAGGCTCTTTTGCCTTCTCACTACTGTTACTTTTAATACTCTCTGCCACTTCACTACATGATCCTTCAGATTTTTCCTCATGCAATTGCTCAAGAATAGCTTGACCCTCACTCACAGCTTCCTGGCATTTACCATCTGTTATACATCCTCTAACTAACTTCCAAAGTGGTATAACGCCACCCTCTAAGGTGCCTTGCTCACGAGCGAAATCTAGATCTTTCCCTAATTTGTCCCAGCTGGGAATCATAAGACTCCCTGAAAAAGCAAACCAAGGAGCCGCTATATCAGCTTCTCTTAAAAACATCTGCAAAGTACTCTGTTTTATCTTAAGTCCTTTTGAATGTAACAACCCATCTAGGGCCAACAAAATTGGGCTTGAAGAGGTAGCGCCCATAATGTTTTTAGAGCTATAAAGAAAGTGAAAGTACAAAAATCCCCGCTCTCTTCCTTTTACAGGGGAGCCTTCCGTTCTATGAATTCCCCGCTCTCTTCCTTTTACAGGGGAGCGTCCTTTTTCCCGCTCTCTCTCTATTTACAGAGAGAGCGCCCCGCTATTTGCTTGCGGATTCCCACTTTACCTGGGAACTTACCGGTGCACCACCCTGACTGCTGAAAGTTCTGGATCCTGGGTTCGAGGAATATAATTCCCCGTCCGGGCCACCAATTGTCGTGACCCCTCGCCGGCAAGGGAAAACACGACACAGGATTCTTCTTTCAGCAGTTTATTCAGGCCTTGATTCAAGTATCATCTTCTAGTGACCCCCCGCCGAGCGCCCAAGCACAGCCTAATAAAGCCTCCCACATACCAATCCCAAGCTGCCACGTGGATCTCTCTCATAGGGTGGTAAGGGATTGCGCGCCAACTCTCCAAAAAAGGAGTTGTTTATCACAGGCCACAGTGGAAGCCGGCGCCATCTTCTAATGGCGGCCACGGTCTATAAGAATGGCTTACCACACTGGCCTATTTATGTGGACAGAAAGAACACCATATGATCCATCAATCCCACTACTGGTTCTACACTCAAAGGAAAAATAATCAGTATGTCAAAAATACAATACCCTCTCATGCTTGTTGCAGCTCCAATCACAATAGCTAGGCTGTAGAACCAGCTTAAATACGTAGCAATAAATGCTGGAAACTTTTGAGTGGATCAGCAACTGCATAAGCTCTGTTTAAATATGTTGGTGTATTTGACAATTGTTAGTTTGATACAGTGTCCCAATTTCTCTTCATCCTCACAAACACTTGATGGTGCCACCCATTTTATTTTATTTTATTTTTATTTTTTTTAAAGAGAGAGAGAGAATTTTAATATTTTTATTTTTTTGTTCTCAGCGGACACAACATCTTTGTTTGTATGTGGTACAGAGGATGAAACCCGGGCCGCACGCACGACAGACCAGCATGCTACTGCTTGAGCCACATCCCCAGCCCAAACCCATTTTAGATTTTATCATTCCAGTGGTTCTTTAATATGTCAAAATGTAGCATTGTATTTTGAATGTAGTTTCCCAGATAAATTATGGTATTATGTTTATATATAGAGAGATATATAGATCATTATATATATATATATATATATATATATATATATATATATAATCTGCCTTATGTGTATTCTTTATAATTCCTCTGCCCTATGTATATTCTTCTTTAAGTGTTTATTTTAAACTACATTGACTATTTTTAATTGGGTTATTTGTCTATCTTCTCATTATTGATTTTTATAATTACATACATATTAGTGCTGAACTGGCATATATAATAGTTCATTTGTCTACTTAATTCAGTTCTTTTGAAATTTGTTTCAAGTATTTGAAGCAGTCAGAAACATTATTGAGAATTGTTATGTATTTTGGAAAATTCGATCTTTTTGTCATTATAAAATGCTTCTTGTTTTGAGTTGAATTGTGTACTTTGAAAAGTTCCCTTCAAGTCCTGACTCCTATTACCACAGAAGGTAACTTTACTGGGAAATAGAGTCTTTACAGAAAGAATCCACTAAAATGAGATCCTTATGGCAAGCCCTAGTCTATAGAATAGATGCCCTTATAGAAAGGGGAAATCTGGGAACATAGAGACAAACATAAGGAAGGAAACGTGGAAGCACAGAACATATGTCCTTTGAAGACTGGAACTACACTGTCATGCGCCAAGGTATGTCAAAACGACCAGCAAATCATCATAAAATTAGGGAAAGGCAGATCCTTCCTTCTGGTTTAAAAAAACAAAAAACAGCCTTGTCAATATTCACATTTCGGACTTCCTGTTTTGGGAATTGTCATGTTCAAGGATGTCTATAATTATAGTTGGAGAGTACATCCAATCATAAATGGATGCATTCTGTTTTTTTTTTTTCTGCATGGAAATATGTAATCTTTATTCTTTCAAGAATAGCTATATGCCTACTTACCACCAAAAAAAAAAAAAAAAAAAACAGAATAAATTAAATCTTAAATTTTTGTGACTAAATATCCATAATAGGAATCTCCTCAGGAGGTTTTTTCCTTCATTTCTCTTGTACCAGATTCTAAACTGGCATCAGTTTCAAATCCTTGCATTATAAATACAAGAAATTCCACTTTGTGAAAACCAGTTTCTTATAACAAATTAAGTGAGCATTCCTCATATGTCCATACCTTAATAAAACTCTGCCTACCTATGAAATAACAATATCAATTGCACTTATCTTATAGAATTTATAATATTTTTACTAATCCGTTCTATCCTGATAGTAACTGTGTCACTATTTCAACAATTGCTCTGAGTTCCTCTACCTAATCCACTCTCTCCCATCCCTCATTGTTATATTTTATAAGCATTCCAAACTCACCTTTTCACTCATTAACATCTGACTTTTGATTTATTTTTATATTGTAATTTTTGTCTTCATTCCAAGGGAATTCAACATTCTTGCTAACCAACAATATAACAATCTGAACTCTCGGATCGCTAATAAAAGGTGATGTGATTCAAATATGTTCTTCTCTACATTTCATCAGCTATTACTGTCATAGCTGTACCCAGAAATTTGTCTCTAATTAGGAACATTCAAGCTCTAATGTCTATAAATGAGATGCCTCACTCTTTGAGAAGAGCATTTAATTCATATTGCTTCATGCTTTTCCACTCCCATGATAACTCTACTTTGGAAAGTAATATACTTTCCTTGAATTTAGGTGTCTCTGAACTCATTCAGCTTAGGATCCTTGGTCAATCTGAATGCATCCTTTTGAGGATCTACTAAATGTCTTTGGCTCTTTATCCGACTAGGATCCCTATAAGGCAAAATCCTATCCTCACCTTGGCTACTAAACGTTTTTCCTTTTCTTTACTGGGGTTAAACTCAGAGGCACTTTATCACTGAAATACATCCCCAGCATTTTTAATCTTTTTTTTTTTTTTTGAGACAGGATATAAGTTGCCCAAACTGTCCTTGAACATGTGATTTTACTGCCTCAGCCTCTCCAGGTCACTGGGATCATAGGTGTGCACCACCACACTCAGTTTATTAATAGATTAATTATTACATTCATTTAGTTTTGCTAATTTCTTAAAATTTACATTGTTATTTTCATTGAAGTCAATCAAATTTAGAAAAATTTAGAAAAGTTGTCATTTTAATTCTCTTTTTTGGAATATAAAATGACTGATTTTAAAAATTGTTTCTTAAATATTATTTCTTAAGAAAGCTTTTCCATTTACAGTATGATGTTTTTTCAAATGTATTAGAATATCATGTCTTAAAGTAAAATTTATATATAATCTGTTATCATAGAAAAGTGCATGATATTTAGGATAAAACACAATCTATCTGCATTGATGGTGCACTGACCTAACCATGCATTTTTAAATCAGTGGAATGTTGATACTTGATTGTCTTAAAACAGCATTGACCTTGTTCAGTTATAGGCAATAAGGTTCTTCCATATTCAGAGTCATTCTTGCCCAGTCACTCATTTTGTCCTGATTTTTCACCCTCTAGTTAACTATAAAATTGTGATTATTGACTGAGGCTCAGTTTTTGTGACATTTGAGATGAGTACTAAGAATATCTTACATTTAAGAAAATTCTTCTACAAAGTCTGCATTGTTTTTCAAATCAGAAATGGCAGATCCCTGTCTTTATTACTCAATCATTTTGAATTTATATTATTTATGCAGGGCCCTCCACTAAACCACCATTTGTGTGATCATAAACTTTCTATCTTCAGTGTACATTCTGCTCTTTGCTTTGTGGATATACTCAACATTTTCAGGTCTCTTACAATAATTATAATGCCTGTGGATGAATTCAGAATCTAAGTACTTCCTAAAAATCTCTGACAAGATTTACAAATGCTACAAGTTCTTTATTTTCCTTATAAACCCATATAAGTAAATATGTGTCAGCCTCTTGGTCATACAATATAGTCATCAATGGATGTGAGCATATATTATGCAGGCTGGGCACATATACAATCTTTATGATCCATTCTCTTTTAAAATATATGCTAGTTGTCAGTACACATGGTGGTGTG
The DNA here is from genome assembly GCF_021218885.2 of Marmota monax. Lineage (NCBI taxonomy): Eukaryota > Metazoa > Chordata > Mammalia > Rodentia > Sciuridae > Marmota > Marmota monax. The sequence goes on from NW_026692919.1 coordinate 160,382, forward strand.
TATCCAATTGGACATTAAATGTGCAATATCTGAACTTTAATAATGTTAAGCTATTATGATTTCAAGATTTGATCTGTTACCACCCTTAGTATTATCTTAATCATCTACCCATGAGTTAAGAAGTTTCTTCCATTGTATTTCCCTTTGCATGAGTCATATTCTCCTTTTTTTTTTCTTTTTGAGACACTGACATTTGGTATGCTGCTAGATACCTTTCACATCTGTGCTGTCTTTACATCCTGGTTAGTCCTAATTCATTCTCCTTTGCCAACCAGCAGGCAAATAAGTTCTTCAAACACTTTGAAACTGAATCTACTTGAGGTCTGATGTAATATAACTTATCATATTCCCTTTCTGAAAATCTTAATTAATCACTGATGCAAAAATTTGAATTGATATTCAAGCTTTGAATGAAGCAGGTGAATTTCATTTATGATTCTTCATGATTAAGATATTTTTAGTGGTAATTATGTGCTAGGTGTTGTTTTAAACATTTGAGTAATGTATTTATTTAATCCTCAAAGGATTAAATGCAAATATAAATTTGTTTTATAAGTACATAAATTATGTCAAATATTTCAAAATAAAACTATCAGACTTTTGAATCTTCAGCCCATTGAAAGAGAATTGCAGGCTCTTCCATTTGAATTCCATATGCAAGGGTAGTCTACAAAAGTGTCATAGTGACATTGATCCCTAAGACCTTTAAAAAGTAAGTGAATGGGCTCCTTAGTGTCCTCCCATTCTCCTATATCACCATATATTATTTTCATTTTGCCATTTCCTCTGTAAGACACACACACACACACACACACACACACGTTTTCCAGAGTGTTAAATATTCAGAAATATATTAAAACTGAGAAAGAAATATATCCAAATTAATAAATATGAATGCATTAAATGTCAAAAATACCTGATGATCAACAAACTTGATAAATATTGAATTGAAATACATGTCTTATAGTCAGTCTATAGTCTTTTTTATTAAAATATACTTATCAGTTATAAAGTATACATGTGCTTTTATAACTAATTGTTACTGTAGTGATTTTATGTATATTTGGAAATTCATATAAAATTCATGACATGTGTTTGAATAATAAATATATATTGTTATTCACATTAATTTCATTTACCATAAAAATAGAATTGTGAAGAAAATTGAGAACTAGGAAGCAATATTCCTCATTACAGAAGCAACAATTGCAGTACATCACCAAATAACCTAATTTTTCCTAGTTTCTTTGTATCTAAAAACCTTATTATGATTGTTTCTCATATATTCCTCATTCACTCAATTTTTGGATGTGCATAAATTTGCTAGACATTCCATTTCCAGTCCAGCAGTGGAAAAGAAATATATCAACTTATTGACAATCAAATCCCACAGCTAATATGGTTGCACAAGGCATTTGAAAATAACTGTCATTCTGCAACCAAGAAATATATGTTAGTACTCGCAAACAAAGCTGCTATTTGACTTAGAAAATTTAGTCATCAAATTTAAATCATCACAAGATTTCAAACTTATAACTAAAATGATCAGATACTCAATGTGAAAAATTTTCACACACTGGAAGGCTATTATTATAAACGAAGGTGTTAATTTCAAATAATAGCAAAGGAATGTTGTCGATGTACTAAGGAAAAATGAAACACTATAAAGTGTTTTTAGTATGTCTAAGAACACTTTAAGTAACTTTAAGTTAATTATAACAGTTTTTAATACCATAATGAGATACTCTGTATATAAAAACACAAACCCATAAGGCTAAATAAAACTGAGAAAGAATTGTAAAAATAGCAGGGAATTGCATTTTGCCAATTAAGAAAATAAGAGGCAGATCTCTTGGAGTGCTGACATCAGCACCGGTTCCTTTGTGAGCCCTAGATTGAATGGGATGGAGACGTATTTGTGCAACAACAAAAACTAAATCAGAAATGCTTTTGCATAGAACTATTTTCATTCAATATTCTGAATTTTCTTCTATCTGCCTTCCCCTATATTCCCTATCTTTTTAATGTAATAATTTATTGAGTGTCTTTATGATAAGGCAAGGCAAATTCCCAATATGGAGATACATGTATTCATATACACATATGCTATTAAATATGATTGTAATATGCAATGTAGTATAAGAAGGGATGTCCTTGGTTATAACCTTGTACTTGGAAAGGAAGCAGAAAACATCACATGGATTATTAAAAAAAACTGTCCAAAGGAAAATGGAATATGTGTATTCTTAAAAGAGACAAATTAAAAAAAAAAATATTGAACAACTAAGAAATGACCAAATATATGTGCTGAGTTGTAATTTATTTTCTCTTCTTAGGTCTTAATGTATATTCATTACATTTCACATGGCATATTAAATTGCAATAATAGTTACCTCTAATGTAATAGTTACAGTCTAATTTAATGTAGGGCATGATTTAACGTGGGACATGTTACATCAGAAAAGAGGAAACTTGCTGGCTGCTACCCGCTTCCCAGTCCTGGAGCCACATGTGGCTAAGAGAGCACCTAGCGATTAGCCAGAGGGCATTGTGGTGGGTTGTGATGAAGAATCCGACCACCTCTAGGATAGGCTCAGAACCCTTTTGCCCTCAAGGACAGCTCCTCTCTCCCATTACTGCCTGTAGGATGGGTGTAGATGTAAATTCTCCCCACCCTGTGACCTTTATCCTGATTGGCTCCTGTACATTATATTAGCTGTGTATGTTTTCTCATTAAATGAGATCCTGCTTTGACAGTTCTCCCTGGAGCGTCTGATTGTCCTCCAGGGAGGGAGGGCTGGGTGTGGGCGGTCAGTCGACCTTTACCTTTCTTGGCCTGTCCTGGTCGGGCGTGCTCCCCCAATCTCTCCCACAGGTCAGGAGGGAATGGGGGGCTAAAAACCCCGACAATGTAACATTATGATTCTGCTATTCTAACTACAATGTATATGTTGTATATATAAATTTCTCTTAAAGAACAGAAGTAAAATTGTTTTAACACCACTTATTTGTTTTTCCTGTTTTGATGCAATTTGTGACTTTTGATGGGTTCTTGTTGTGAGATTAAATGATATGTTCATCCCAAAGACAAGAGAGAATGAGAAAAATAGTTTCTACAATTGCAAATCATCTTTGGTAAGGAAGTATAGAAATTATAGCAATTATCATTATTTAAAACATCTTGGTTGCATAATATATATTGAAACACATTCATTATATAAGGAAAACAAGAGGCTTGCTTTACTGAAGAGAATTAATACAAATGTAACCATAAAATGTCAACTTTTTTTGCACATATTACACCAGGGGAAGTGCTTATGGTGGTATTTCATTTTACTTGAATATTTAGTGTCTAATGAATTATGAATAGTAATGTAGTCTGACTTCCTTATAGAAATAACAAATAGTATAATAACTATTAATAATATATAATTGAGATTATATAGTCAACTCCTCATTAGATTATTTTAAGCAAATGTATAAAATTTAAATAACAGAAGTCTTATGGCTACATAAATGCAATATTAAACTTTAGTAACATCTCCAATTAGTCATGATAATGCAAAAACTAACACTTTCCAGTGATACTCAATATGGACTGCTTCAGTGAAAAACACTCCCCGCTCCAAAAAAAAAAAAAAAACTAGAATTAAAGTATGTTGTACTTTGGTTTATATTTCAGAAAATAAGACCACAGTTCTTAATCATCAGCTAATCTTCCTTAATAGAGCAATGAAGATTTAACACACAGATTAGGATTAAATGACACTGCACTGCATATTAGGTCTTTAGAGCTCTCTGAAGTAATAAAACAATGGACAGGAAAACTCTTCCAGTGGACATTGTTTGAACAATAGATTGGGATCCAGACTTGAAAAAGATGGTTCACATTCTGGAATGGCACAGTCATATATCAGATTATAAATGCATGAATACACACATATGTACATACATTGTTATCTATTTTTCATAGTAATTTAGTACATGTTGCTGAGAATAAATGTATTTGATAGATCAATTTAAGTTTGTGTAGTTAGTTTATTATTACTCTATATTACTTGTTTATTGGAATTTTTCAGGTTCATGGATGGTATTCAGGAAAAACATATTGCTAATAACAATTAATGCTTAAAACTTAAAAACCACGTGGCTTATAGATAATGTTTTGCTGTTACCTTGGCAAAAGGTTGGAGCAGGGGCAGGTTCTTGATAAGGGTGGATAAAGGGCTCTGAAGGAATTAACATTTCAATCCCTCTGGGGACAGTCTCCAATTTACCAGACTCACTCATAATTGGCCTCCTTGATCCTACCTGACTCTATCTATAGTGACTGCCTGTCTAATTCTGGCTACAATACCTAACTTAGTACACTTTGATCTACCCATCTCATTGCTCCCTCCCTTCTAATTTTCCCAGCCTCTGGTAACCATCATTCTAATCTCAACTCTAAGTTCAAATGTTTAAGTTCCATATATGAGTTAATTCATGTGGCATTTATTTTTCTGTGCTTGGATTATTTCACTACACATAATGATCTCTGTTTCTACCTATGTTGTTGTAAATGACAGGATTTCACTCTTTCGCAATGTAATGAAAGCATTCCACAGCATATCTGTACCACAATTTCTCCATCTAGTCTTGAGTTGGTGGACATTTAGTTTTTTTTTTTTCCTGCTTTTCTAATGTGAAGAGGAAAGTGGTGAACACAAGATTGAAGATATCTCTTGTTCACCACTGATTTACTGATTTTATTTCCTTTAGATATATACCCAGTAGAGAGAATGCTGAATCACATTGTAGTCCTATTATTAATTTTTATTAAACTTCACATTTCCATAATGATTGTACTAACCACATTCCCACAACAGTATGCAAATGTTCCATTTTCTTACATCCTCACAAAACATGTTAGTCTACTTGATAGCCATTCTTTCTGAGGTAAGATGATATTTCATTGTGGTTTTAATCTGCATTTCTCAGATGAAAAGTGAGGTTGAATACTTTTTCATATGCTTGTTGGCCATTTGTATGTCTTCTTTGGAGATATTCTATTTAGGTATGTCTATTGCCTATTTTTTAATTAAGATAGTAGTAGTAGTAGTAGTAGTAGTAGTAGTAGTAGTACTATTTAATGTTTGGTGTTAATTCTATATTCTTGTCAAATGTACAGATTTCAAATATCCTCTCCTATTCTGTAGGTTATCTTTGAACTCTGGCGATTGTTTCCAAAGCATTTCCCCATATTTTCTTCTAGTCATTTTCATAGGTTCTAGACTTACTTTTACATCTTTCATACATTTTGAGTTGATTTTTTAACTGGTGAGAAATAGGGATTTATTTTTCATTCTTTTGCCTGTGGATATCCAATTTTTGTAGCACCATTTATTGAAAAGACTGACTTTCTCTCATAAATGTGTCTAGCATCTTTGTAGAAAATCAATTGACTATGCACAAATAGATTTACTTTAGGCTCTCTATTCTTTTCCATTGGCCTGGATTCCATTTTTGAGGCTAATACTATGTATTTTGGTAAATTTAGTCTTGTTCTTTATTTTGTAATTAGGTAACATAATGCTCCTACTTTATTCTTTTTGCTCAAGATTGATTTGGCCATATTTTCATGTCTTCATACAAATTGGAGAAAATTTTTTAATAGTGTGTCATCTATATTTTTGATAAGGATTGGATTTACTCTGTAGATTATTTTGGGTAGTATGCCAATTTAACAATATCAAACATCCATGAACATGGGATATCTTTCCATTGGCTTGGGAGTGTGGTGACCTGTACAATTTCTTTCATTAATATTTCATAGTTTTTTTGTGTAGACACCTTTTCCCTCTTTACTTAAAACTCTTCCTAGGCATTTTAGTCACCTTTTAACATTTTTTTTTTCAAATGAGGCTGCTTTCATGATTTCTATTTTATATAACTAGTTAGCTAATATTGTTTAGGAACACTACTGATTTCTGCATGTTGGTTTTGTATATTGCAACTTTTCTGAATTCATTTATGAATTCCAAGATTGTTTTGTGAAATTTTGGGGAGTTTTATATGTAAAATCATGTTGTCTGCAAAAGGTGACAGTTTGACTCCCTCTTTTCCAACTTAGATACCCATTATTTCTGTCCTTTATCTCTTTGCTCTGGCTATAAATTCCAATTGTATACTTAGTAAAAGTGGTAGGAATGATCCAAATCTTAGTTAAATTTTTTTTAGCTTTTCCATATTCAATATGATGTTAGTTATTTGTTTACTATACCTGGCCTTTATTATATTGAATTCCTTCTATGCCTAATTCTTTTAGAGTTTTCATCACGAAGTGATGTTGAATTTTATCAGATGCCTTTTCTAAATGTAGTTAGATCATGACATGATTTTGTCCTATATTTTGTTGAGGTGTTGGATCAAGTTTATTGTTTTCCATATATCAAACCATATTAGCAGAGAGACCTTGGGTAAATCTTACTTGCTCATGTGAATAATCTACCTATTTAATATACTTTTGGACTTTTTTGTACCTTTTCAAAGGTTTTTGCATTCTTTTCTTCAAAGGTATGTGTATTTTGTAGTATTGAATAGCATATTTTGCAGATGTCTGTGTTAGTCTGTTTGGTGAAGTATGCAATTTAACTTGTTATTTCTTTGATGATTTTCTGTCTGAATGAGATGTATTCTGCTGAAAGCAAGGTGTTAAACTAAACTATCATTATTATAGTGGAATATATTTCTCTATTTAGATCTATTGGTATTTCTTTATTATATGCATGCTCTGATATTTGTGTATATACATTTAGAATTGTTATTTTTTTTCTTGCTGAGTTGATCCCTTTTTTCTGCTTTTGATTTAAAGTCTATTTTGTACAAAAACAACTATCAGTTTTCCTTTGGATTCCACTTTCATTAATTTTTTGTTCTATCACATTCATTTTAAGCCTATTAAGTGATTTTCTGTAGGTAACATTATAGTTTTTTGTTGTTTTTGTTGCTATTGTTATTTTCCCATTCCCTCACTGTATGTCTCTAACTTAAACTGTTTAATTCATTTGTGTTTAAGGTAATTATCAGCCTGCAAGATCTTAGTACACAGACATTTTGTATATTGTTTTCTTGTTTGATTTTAATTCTTTTCTAATTTATCCCTCTTTTACAGTCTTTCTTTTTTCCAATGTGGTTAATTTTAGTCTAGAATTGTATTTTGATTCCTTGTCTATTGTTTTTCATTTTTATTTTATGTATTTTTGGTTTGCAGTTTCCACGAGGCTTAAAAAAAGATCTTTTCATTTAATTAACTATTTTAAAATGATAATGGCAAAGTATAATTGTAAATATAAGAAAAGAAACAATAAAAAACATACTAAAAATCTTCTGCACGCACTCCATTCCTCCCTATATTTTAAAGTATTGATGTTTCATTTTATATTTTTTTCTATATTGCCTGTTTCAACATACTAATTTTTTGATACTGCTATTAATTGTTTACATTTTAATCTCAGTAAATAAAGATTTGAGTGGTTTAGGCACTATGTTTAAAATGTAAGATCATTTCAAATCTATATCTTTACTCTTATCAGTGGATTTTATATCTTCCAATGTTCTCTTAATCTTGCAGGGTTGTGTTCCTGTTTTTGTTTTTTCCTTTCTTAAAGAACTGGTCTGGTGATTATCTATCAGCTTTTGTTTCTCTGGTGAATGACTATACTTCAAGAATGGGCAATGTTACTATTTGTGCCCCTCTGTTAAAAATAGGCTCATTTTCTTGCCTTCTGCCCTCCTTCTCAATGTTCACAGTTCTTCAGTAGCTTGAATTAGATTCTACCAATGTCTCTGTATTTTCAATTAAAATTGTTTCTTAAATCTTTTCAATTAAAAAAAAAAAGAATGACTATACTTCATTTTAAAAGAATAGAATTGTTGGGTATGATTTTCTTGGTCTATAGTTCGTTCTCATTTTTGTTATTTTGTTTTGTTTTGTTTTTACCATCAGTATGTGAAAATCCCATGCCGCTCTCTCCTGGACTGTAAGTTTTGTGCTGAGAAATGTGCTGACAGGAAAATTGAGACACCCCTTTGTGTTGTTTATTTTCTTAGGTGTGATTGTAATGTGCTTTGGGGTAGATTTTGGAGAGGTAAATCTGACTGGTGACCCTTGGTTTTCTGGCACCTGAATGTTTGTGTCTTTGTTTAGGATGGGAACTATTATTGTCTCTTCAAAAAAAAAAAATCAAAACCAAAAAAACCCCCAACTTTCTCCCCCTCTTGTTATTCTATTTCCCTCTTGAATCTAAGTGACTCAATACTTGCTTTTTAAATGGTGTTTTAGTGTTCTCATAAACTATTTTCACTTTTCTTCATTCATTCTTTTTTTTTTTTTCTCTTCCAACTGCTTATTTTAAAAAAGCCTCACTGGCTCACTGATTGATTCTTGGCTTCATCTCTTCTGCTATTGATGTTTTGCTTGGAACTTTTAATTTCAATGGGTGTATTTCTCAAATCAAAGATTTTTGTTTGATTTTTAATTGCTTCCATCTCTTTATTAAGTTTCTTTGTTAAACTATTCAATTGTTTCTGTGGAGAGCAGGCTTTGTCCTGCTCTAAATGGCTCCAAATTGTAGAAGAGCCAATTCCAGACTGTGCCCTGCTTGAATCTGCTCCATTTTATATGCAGCAGTTTTCCCTGACCTACACCATTTTGAGTACAAATGCTAAGGCAGAATGACTTGGTAACTTGTCTGGACAAATATATAACCACCAGATGTTGAACATACAGAACTTATCAAAAAGAATAACCTACAGCTTTACAGCACAATCATAAGGCACAAGTTGACAAATTAATTAAACATGCTAACAAAAATTATATCTTGCAAACATATCAAACTAAATCAGTGGCAAACATGCATATGAGCATATCAAACCCATATCAGGGAAACCAGGCCCATGATATATCAAACCCAACAGACCAACAATGATGCAACTTCTTTACTTTAAACAGAAATGAGGGACACCTAAGACAGTGTCATGGTGACATATACCAATTGACCATGTGATGAATATGTCCCGAAATGAACAGATGAAAAACTCCCAACGCTCTCCCTGGGGCTTCAGTTCATCATCATCTCCCTACCTGATGCATTCCACTCAATACTACCTGTCATACAGACACTTCCCTTGAACGAGGTCTATGACTAGGACATCTCCATGCATTGCTTCAAACAAAATCTGTGCCTTGACCAAATTCTGAGAGTGCATTAGTCAATCTCATCTGCCCACCTGCAGTGTGACACTTCTGTGAGTATCAGCTTTCTGCCTTTGCCTTCAATTCTGCCTTTCTAAGGCCCGTGAACACTGCTGATGCTTTCTTAGCCCTTCTATAAAGTATATGTCATTGTTTCAAGTGAGTTTTAAAGATATCGGTAATTAAGACTGAAATGAATTAAAAGAACTTTTGATTGCCTTGCTCATGGCTACCAAGTGAATCAAGAATACTCAGAGAATTAGAGCTAATAAAATCCATATAACTTGTGAATTTATTGTAATCCAATAAATCCTGACATTGTGGGAAGACACAAAGATGTCCAGTCTATATTAACAACATAGCACACTCACAGTTTCTGTGTTTTCTTAAAGACTATTGAGTTTTCTTAAAACAGAAGTTTCAAATTATCCATCTAAATGCTTGTCCATACTGGCTAATTGCTACATGATCAGGTTCTAGTAACTTATTTTAACTATTAAATGAAGTCATAGTGTGTTTGAAAATTATCGATGCTTCTTGTGCTATCATGGGAGAAGAGGTGTCTTTGAAGAAGGGCATTCCTTAGGAGCACCTGAAGAGAAGGGGGAATTCAACTCAACGCCAGTAGATTCCTTGGCTGATGAGATGGAAAAAAATTCAGCATATGACAGTCAGAGGCATAGATAGACTGACATTTATTATTTTAAGAAAAAAGATACACATTCCAAGCAACAATGCAGGCAATCTCAATACAGAGACGCCTTTGGGGTAAAACAAGAAATATACATTCAAGGGAGAGTGCGGGACATCTTGAGAATGATTGATGTGTTTGGGGGATTCCTGGCTCTTATTATAAAGGACCCTTGATAAGGTATGGGTATGGAAAGCTATGTAGTAAGTAAAGATATGAGTCTAGTGACTTCAATGTGATTTGTGCTTGCATGGTTAATCTCTGGATCATTAGGATGATGCGGTCTTCATTATTTAATTCAATATCTAGCACTAGAAAGCATTCTGAATTATAGATTTCTCAATATGTCATATACTTCTACTTAATGGGGGGGTGAATTAAGAGTATACAAGTATATTTATAGATTTCTCAGGGATCTGAGACTAACAGGCCTGGAAAAGTTTGAGAAACTTCTGAATTAAAATCTTACATTCTTCTCCCTCCTTTATGTCTCTTATTTATTTCTTATTCCTTCAATCCTATCTCAGTGCCACATCATCTGGAATTGAAAGATTTGTTATTTTTTCCCATGTTCATTATCTGACTTTGTCTCTGTCCTTTCCCAAAACTAAATGTAGGTTGATTATTTTCCCTGATCCTGTAATCCCTTCCCCCATTTTAGCACTAGATGGTAAACTAGTTCCAGGTTTGCTATGAGAATGTGTTGGTTTTGCTGTCCATGTTTTCAGCATGAGAGGGTGATCCAAGACCAAGTTGACTCACAGTTACAGTTGATATGTTGTTCATCATGAACTGGGAAAGTATCTGTCAAGGTTAGTCCAGACCCACAAGTCTCTCCCTATGCTCAGCATTCCCATATATTTCATACAGAGTCACTACTCTGTGATCAAGCACTGCAGTATTATGCCATGTTCTTTTGGTAATTATGGTAGAAGGAGACAACCGGTTTCCATTTCATGTCTTTGATCAATAATACCACAAAGATATATCACATACTGAGCCCACATTCCAACAAGACAAGCATAGCAGTGCAATAATACACAGGTACACAATGATATGGATTATCTGTTGCTGATATTGCCTAAGACTACTATAACCAGCTGCCAGTGATACTGGCTGGAATAGAAGACTAACAGTCTAGGGCTTCATGTCTTCTCCTGGCACTGAAAGTGTTTCAAAGGCTATACTTATAGGCAGCTCTGGGGATAGAGGACATTAGGATCTATACAGTATTATCTTTTGATATTTTGGTACTAGTTTCCAGAGCAAAGTCATGAGCTTGCTACTCTCCTATCTCCAGCAAATATAATTCTCTTTCATGCTATGCTGCCCAATTTTGTGGTAGTATTGGTGTAGGTAGTCCCTTGGTCACCTAGGCATTGCTAAGCAGAGTTATGCTTGAGTTTCATAATTTTGATGACTTGCACAGTTTTATGGTAGAATCAATATCAAACCCATGTTATAGATCAAAACTTAAATCTTTCCACCAGGGTGCAGACCTGTGCTTGTGCTAGGGAAGGTCTGGATACTCTATGAACACAAACCTAGACATGGCTATGTTGCCCAAGGTTGGAAGATGAGTGGTGGAAACTGACTTTTTGGCTACCAAGGGTGACTCCAAACTCAACAGGGAACCATATAGTCACTGAAAGTGTGACATGTCCCAAACAATATGCAGATCAAACTTAAACTGTGTCATAAGTTTCAGGCCTCTGCCTAATGATGAGTCAGGTCTAGAGGCTACATTTGTGAGTGTTGGCCAGGTCATAGGGGTATTGACTTCTATCCAGTGATGCTATGGGAAGCCTAATTCTGGACTTCAAGGCAAAGTCCTGTGTTGGTTATTATACCAGGAGTTGGAGTTTTACATCCCCTCTGATGCAGCAAAGCAAAAGAAAGATGGTGGAATCAGGCCCATAACTGTCTGGAGAGGGCAATTCTGGTGGTTTAGTCTGTGGTTACTGTTCAAGGACAGAGGTTGTGTTTATCACCTGGTATTGAGTTCCATGTTGCAAAGATTAATGTATAAACTCTTTTGTTCTCCCTAATTCAGAGTGTCTTTTCTTGTAATAAGGGCCTATGGCCTTTCATCTGGCTTCCTTGGCTGTGGTGGTTTACTGTAGTTTATCTGTAGGAAGATGATCACTGGAGGATTTTAGCTGCCATATTGTTTTGCTTCCAATACAGCCTTTATTTACTATTTCTGTTACTCAACTTTTTCTCTACTGTGACTAAAATGCCTGACAAAAACAGTTTTAGAGGAGGAAATGTTTATTTGGTGCTCATGTTTTCAGAGGTCTCAGTCCATAGATGGAAGACTCTTTTGTTCTATTCCTGAGGAGAGGCAGGACACTGGGGCAGAAGGGTAAGGAGGAGGAAAGCAGCTCAGGAGTTGACACCAGGAAGCAGAAAGAAACCCCCCTCTTACCAAGAACAAAATACCTACCCTCAAATTCATGTCCTAATGATCTACTTCCTCCAGCCACAACATACATGGCTATAGTTATCACCCAGTTAATTCCTATCATGTTATTAATGCACTTATTAGGTTAAGTTCTCCTAAGAGAATCATTTCACCTCTAAACCTTCTTGTATTTTCTCACACATGAACTTTTGGGGACACCTAATATTTAAACAAAAACACAATTTTTCTGTGTTCTCTCATCTTTTTTAGAAAAGTTGTATTCCATTTTTTAAAATGTATTTTGGTTATGATTCTATCAACCACTAAATGAAAGTCAATTACATAAAAAGTGTTTAAAACATGTTTACTATTTGATGGTGCTTCCATATATTTAGTGAACATTACGTTTTGCTTGAATTAATAAATGAGGGTAAGAATGCTGATAAGCTTTTCTAAAGTTCTTTTTGGAATATCCAAATTACAGAAGACTAAGTACACTTTTGTTCTTTTTTTCCTGGATAAAAGGTATAATGTTATTATAAAAGTAAGTAATGTCCTTATGATATAAATACAACAATTTATTTACAGATATATGTTATCAAAGTGTAAACTAAAATTATTTTTAGATTTTTGGTTAAGAAAATATAAAAGTTGATTTATTAGTACATTGCTTTCAAGTTTTTTCTTATGTGACTTTTGCAATTTTGATAAATATTTAAGTTAGTACTTATATATTTATAAACATCCAGCAATTTGTTATCACTTCAAAAGATCCATGACATATATAATATTCTGTGTTCACTTGCCCTAATTTTAAGAAGATAGTCAATCTTTAAACAATCCTATTCCAGTATGCTCTTGGAGGCAGTAATTTAATTCTCTCACACATGAATTCTTAAAATTAAACCTTGAGTATGATACCAAAAAATTCTCTAATGATCTAAATGTTATATAAAAATGAATCATTTAATTTACAGGTAGAAATTCTTTAGATACAAATAATTGCATATATCCATAAGTTTTAAGATGGCCAAGTAAGGTCAAAATGTTAGATAACTTGGAGAAACAAGGAACCAAAAATTTAACATCTAAACAAGATATTAAAAATGTATTTTACCAATATGAAGAGAAAATAAGGAGTTGTAGAACTAAGTATAATGTTGAGATCTTGAACACCTAATTCTATAATGAATGTTAAGAGGAAATTCTGTTGCATGGTTCAGGAACATCAAAAAAGTTGTACATGATAAAAGTGAAAGTTTTTTTCAGGCTCACATATATAATGACAACTCATGTGTAAATAATATTCTTGCAAAACATGCCCAGTTGTAGAGAATTTTTATAAGAGAGGCATACTTGATTAACTCTTTTTTAGCACTTTGTGGAATAGCATTGAACAAACACACACACACACACACAAAATAAATTAACTTTATTTCTCAACATACAAAGGCATGGAATCTTACTGGTCATTGTATCAGAACATGTCAATAAATGTCAAAAGTGACAGCTGAACATATTTATAGCCTGCTATGGTAATCATCTATTGATGATCATGTTTTCATTTTCTTTTTCAAATATTTAATTTCTGATGGCAAACACAACTAAACATTTAATTCTCAATATATTCTATATTTCCTCTGTGAAGGCATTTTTCTCCCCCTGGGCAAATGTTTCTCTTTGTTTTAATACCATCTATTCCTCCATTGTAATTTTTAAACCAATGTGTTAGAGTTAGCCTTCTCTAGAGGAGGAGACAAGGGATGCTTATCTTCTTATCAGATTGTAAATTATGTAAGACAAAAACACAGATATCCAGAAATTAGTAGAAAATATATATGAAAAACTAGGCTTTAAATTTACATCTAATGATTAAAAGAATAAACACAAAGTGGAATCATACAGTAACATTTATATCTAAATAGAGATGAAAGCAAAATGCTACCTAAGATATTACAAAAATAGTTACTAAATTAGTGAAACATTATATCGTGGAGTTACAGAGATTAGGCTGATTCATCCATATATGAATTGGACTTTATTTGAAACACTCTTTTAAATTATCCTTGAAATTATCTACTGCACCTTTCATCATATATTCTCTTCCACTTCCTGACTCCTTTCCCCAATTCATGAGAATTTATTAACATTAAATATTTAAGAATTGCCTCAAACCTTATACATTTCATATGCAAAAATGGATGCAGAGTGTTACAATAGGCAATTTGACTTGAAAGCTCTTGCCAGCCCTTAAATCAGAATATCATCTCTAGAGATCATGAGGGCAGAGTTTAAATGGGCTTTTAAAAAGCTGAGGAATGAAAGCCCTGCACACATACACATACAAGTTCCTTCCTTTGACCTTAGAAAAATCTTCGGAGGTTGCATAATGAAGTCTATTATAAAATGAAAAACAGCTAAAAGGGCACATATGATCCCAAGTGACTTCTTTTGTAAAGGGTTTCCATTGTCTCTTCTATATTAATTACCCTTTGATTTCTTACATAGAAGATGTACTATTTGTTCTGTAGATTTTCAATGTTTGATATTGAAAGTTTCTTTTTTTCTTTTTTTTATTTTCGATTAAAATATAACACTGGTTCTGTAGATTTTCTATGTTTGAAATTGAACTTTTTTGTTTTTAATTTCAGCTTCAAATATAACACTGGTTCAAAGAGAAATTGATATGTAAAGAATGTTAATGAATAAACACTGTAGGTACCTTATTTTTAACCAGATAGTTGATTAGTTTAGTTAAATATAAGTCATTTTCAAGACTGCCACCTATTGAATTTATAATAAATAGGATTCATTTTCTGTACTCTGGAAACACCTACGATCTATTAATGTTGCTTTCTTTTTAGGGAATGTCTTTATTTGTGTTCTCTAGAAACTAGAGCTTGAGGCAAAACAGTATTGATGCTTTATTTATTGTGAACCATAGTCCCAGAGAAAGGGGGAAAAAGGGAAGCAGAGAAAACTGAGACAAATGAAAACTGATGGATTTTTGAGTTAACCCATTGAGGCAGGCTGGTTCTGAAACTGGAATTAGTAGGCATCATCTCAATCATATATTCCAATATCCCATTGTCTATGTCCAGTAATTTAGCTGGTTTGGATTGTTTCTGGTATGGTGATCTAGACCTTCAATCCTAGGTGGGCATGCCATTAGATTGCAGTTAGTGCATTCACAGTCATTCCTTTTGGACAGTTATTACTGAGTATGTACACTGGGTAATGACTCCATAGAAACCCATGTTCTCCAGACATGTTACTCTGGTATCACTTTGTATTAAGAATTCTAGATCCATCTGGCAATTCAGGATGAATTCTTATCTCCTAGGGAAATAAATGGACCTTGGTAATGCCACTTTGAAAATTATACCCCAAAGTGGACAAATAGCAGTCACAACTTCCAGGTAGTGCTCCCTTACTGTGTCTCTTGTCAGAGATGTTCATCTCCAAGAGACAACATTCATAATTCAGCACAACCTAAACTTGTAGGGATGCAAATTACAAATGGTTGTGTTGAATTAGGAAAGCTATGAATTACTGACAGTATATGATGCTATCTGCACAGTAGTATTGAGAAGAGTGTGGATAACAAGGGCATCTTATTTGATATCCTCTCCTCAATACTATTGGGCAGACAGCATCACATATTCGCCTTCAGCAATCCACTGCATATTCTGATTTGTGTATTGTGGTGATATCTCCCTGAAGTTTCCATAGACCGTCCCATCATTCTATCATTATTCTGGAAAAGTTGAGTTAATACTATGTTGTGAACCCACTGTCACCACTCTTTTTCTTTTCTTTTTTTATTAGTTTATTTTCAAGGGCTGGCCTCAAACTTTGAATCCCCCTGCTTCACCATCCTGGGCTTAGATTACAGTCATGCACCACCAAGCCTTGTCAGCATATCAATATTTACAGCAGTGCAATTCACAATAGCCCAGTGATGGACTCGGACCAGGTGACCCTTTATACATGATTGCATAAAAAATGCAGTATATATACAAAATGGAGTTTTATTTGGTCATAATGAGGAATGAAATTATGTCATTTGCTGTTAAATGGATGGAATGGGAGGATATTTTGCTAAGTGAAATAAATCAGAATCAGGAAGTAAAAGGTTTTTCCCATACATGAAAGTTACAGTAAGAAAGCGAACAGAGAGAGAAAAGGAATACAAAAGGGTGGATCTCATGGAAATAGAAGAAAAACCAATAGAGTAGAGGAAGGGGATCAAGAGAAAAGGATGAAGGGAGGGAATTCAGAAGTAATGTGTAATGAAATTGCCAAATTATGCTATGTCCATGTATGAGTATACCACACAAGAATTATATTGATTAAAATAACAACAATAGAAAGGAAATGAACAGAGCAGAACAAGCAGTTGGGGGTGGGAGTAAAGAAGGAAAAGGAAGGTCCTAGAGAATGAGATTGGTCAAATTATGTTATGTGCATACATGAGCCTTGTGTAAAGTTTTAAAATATGAAAACAATATTCAAGAAATGTTTCCCATTTCTCTCATGAAACTTAACCTCACTTTATATTCCAATACAAAGATTATTCTTGCAAGCTCTCAGAACCTTCTCAGAAAACTAAATAAATTTTGCATTATTTCATCTTTTCAAGGATTTGTTATGCATCAGTGATATTCATAGTTTTGCAACTGTTTTAAAATTCAATAGATATTTACATTTTGCCTACCCCATGTGAATAACTGAACTAAAGAGATGAAGATAAATTTGTTGTTTTTTGTTCTTGCTTTTCCTATTCTAAAAAAATATTAATATGATCCTATTTCCTATGGTCACTGTCTTTCACATAGTACATCCCCTCTGTTTGGATCGGCAATAAATTTGAGTTTAATATTTTTGTTAAAATTACTACTTATCTCAATGTATTTATTTTCATAAAAATCAAAGCCTTGTATTAGAAATGATGAAACTGTGATAAAAGAATATATGCACAGTGGAAGTGAGTATTTTTCTTTCCTAGGACATTTGAATAAAATATCTCTTGGTTTAGATTCCTTTAAATGCCTATAACTAAATGCAAGTCTTTAGGTTTTCAGGAGTAAGAAGATCTATGATACCATTGCATAATATGTTGATTATAGATAACAGTTATATACAGTGAATTTTAAAATGCTAAAAGAAAGTATTTTGAAAATTTTTACCTCATAGAAATGATAAATGTTTAAGGTGATAAGCATACTTAACCTTACTGAAACAGTCTGAACATATACATATATTGAATATTACATATTATCCCATAAATTTGTACTTTCATGTGTTTGTGTATTAGTTAAACTTTAAAAAAAAACTTTAGGTTTTCATAATTCAAAAATTTTAATAAAGTCAATCTGAATTAAACTAGTTTGTAAGAAATATTATTCTAGTCTCCAAAAACCTTATATTTTTAATAAACAATTCTAGTAATCATTCAATTTTTGTTATAGAATTTTGAGTGTTTCTACTCAGATTTATTAAAATTTCATATTTTTGTTGTCAAAAGGAATATTTTGTAAATTTTTTGAAAAAATTTTCATAAGAAAGGAATCTAAGAATCTGTTAATGTAGCACTTAAATGATAAGTAGCTCTATTAATTTAGCATAAACAGTTTTGAAACAAACTGTTATTTCTAGAAAATCACAGGAAAATGAATAGTTATATAAAAATAATGATCTATCTGTATTATTTATGTATGTGCATTATTTAAATATGTGCATGTAATTTAATAATACCAGCATTCATGCAGGAGTTGATATTTCCTGATTATCTATGAAACAATTTCAATTTTATTTCCTAAAAAAATTCTCGTTATTCCATATTTAACTTAGAAGTAATTATGTATGTATGATGAAAGGGAATTATGTTGAAGATTCCAATTAAAAACAGAATAATCACATGAATATTAATCCAAACACTAGTTTGTTATGAATAAAAGGTATTAAAATAAAGTTCAAGAGCACCCATTAGGAACCTATACCTACTTTACTGAAGCATTGTTGTAGTTATAAAAAGGGAGTTAATGTACCTCTTAACATTGACAATGCAACGGGGACTAAAGAGGTTTTATCTCAATCTTTTGGTGTATATACACAATTAATAAAGACTTAGGTAGAACTATGTTGATAGAAATATGCTAACTAGGTGCAGTAAATCAATGACATTAATTTTAATATATCTGATTTCTGCCTTGGATTAGCAATTTAAGTGCAGCCTAAGTTAAACATTAACATAGCTCCTTGGCTGCTTGCTTACTCCATTTGTCACATTTTTTTTTCAGCTTAAAAAATGTAGACTCCAGTGAGTATTTGGAAATTTTTATTTCCTTGGTTATTCCCATGGAACATAGGAAACAGATATCTAAAGTTCTCACTTTTCTCATTCAGTGGAATTTAATTTAATTTATATTATGACTAAACTGAAAGTTTAAAATAAAACTTTAGATTAAAGGGAAAATAGACCATAGCATTGGCATTCCCTACATATTTCTAAAAAAAAAACAACAACAATTTATCTCAAGGATCTTGGGACACGTTAACTTTCTTTGTATGATTCCAAAGTTATTCTGATATAAACTGATCTGGAGGTTTTATCTCAAACCAAAACCAGACAACCCTACCCCTTCAGTCCAACTGTGTTTATTTCTATGTTCTGATCAAAACTTAAATGATTCACTTTAAGAAGAGCAAAAGTATTTTAGTGGCAGAATCTTCCCATCTTTATGATAAATACCACATCACCAGAATGCTTAGATCCACTGGCTGGGCACAGAAGCAGGTGATTATCAGGCCTTGGATTTCATAATGCTTCAGACTCTTCATTCCAAGGTAAGGAGGATTTCTACATATCTCAGCCAATTCACCTAAACTACTGATTTCAACAGAGATCCCATTTTATAGCCTACATTGCTATTTTGTAAGATGATATTTTCATAATTGGAAATATCCATTAATTATCATAGTAAAGAAAGCCTCCAATAACAATCAAATAAAAACAAAATTAAAGCACAGAAAGCAGCTACATGTGAAGGATGAGCTTTCAACTTAGAATGTTAGTAGACAAGGCTAGAATGAAGACTCCTTTAATAGACACATGGTGGCATGTAACACATCCACAACACAGACATAGCTTTGTAGTTGAATATCTGATTAATTGTTTTTCACTCAGAATGGAACACATATTTGAGACTTTTTTCTATCTTTCATCTGACCTACATGAAGGAAAGCAGTCCTGAAGAGAGTTTCCATCAGTATTTTTGGAAGAATTTAAACACAGGAGATAAGGCATTGTGAAAAAGTATACATTCTAGGTATGTCCCATTTGAAAAATAGATTCTTCCATGTCTTCATAATGAGATAATTATTAACATTAAAAGTATATAGTTCAAAACTGGACCTGGAGTATGCATTTAAGCCTTTGCAATAAAGAGAGAACTTGCAAGCCACACATAGTTTCTTTGTGTAAAGTGTATTTTTTTTTAATCATGGGCCAAAGCAGAATCCATAGTAAAGGGAATAGAGAAGTTGACATTTTGGAGAAATCAACATGAAATATGGAGTGTCTTTCTAAGTGATTAGTCCAGTTTATCAATTTAATGAAGCACTTAGGAATTTAGGTTCACAACACTTCTGGGGAATATACAAATGCATAGGATTATAATAACCAATGTTCTGTATCATTACAGAAATTAAATATATACTTTGTCATCTTCATGAGTCATACCAGGAACAGAAAGAGAAGAAAGTTCTCAATAAGACAATTTCATATATATAAATACATACATGTGTATATGTATATATACACACTTATATTTGTATACATGACATACATATGCACATATTACATGACACCCTTTCTGAGAATTGAAGGTATATTTAAGAATCATTCCAGGGAAACTTGACTTTGCCATCAGCTACGTATTTTTTCTTGAAAAACATTTAGAAACCGTAAGGCTCAGTTTCTGTTTAAGTACTATTATGGGAGAGGAAAACATAAGTCCATATAAGGTCACCCACATTCTAGTATTTTTTGATGTTCCTTATCATCCATTTAAAACTAAAATTTTCATTTTAAACTTTGTGCTGTCCTATAGATTGGCATCAGTGGATAAGACCCTGGGAAAATAAATCTTGGATGACTGATAGCTTTGAAAGTGTTTGCATCTAGAAGAGCTGTATTTCCAGAAATACACAGTGGGAATCTATTGTGCTTTAGGTCCTGCTTTAAACGAGATAACACTCAAAGAAGGCAGGAAAATGAAATATGGAGATATGTGATTTTTCTTATCAAATGCTGTTCATATTGTCAGTGACAAATGTAATTTTTGTACAGTAATACTTTGAATGACTTTTTAATAACGACAGCATGTGTCTTGTTGTATGTGCGTGAACTTGCAATTTATGATGTTTCATGAAATTATTAGTATTTTGGAATATTAAAGAGCTTAACATGGAAAAATTAGCTGAAAGAAAATGTTCTCAGTTTTACCTATACATTTATTTTTGCTTTTCTCTTAACATTTAAAAGGATTCATGGGAGTTTTCTGCAGAAAGCCTCAGGCTTTACAGAATGGTAAAGTGAATGGTAGCATCTGCCCTTGGCGGAGATTTGCCCTAGCTTCTTCCTTCATTCTCTGTAACTAACATAATGTTAGTCTTTCAACACCCTTAATTGTGTGCATGAGACTAGAAGAAATAGAGGATTATAGCAATGTGTTCTAGATTTTGGTGCAGGTATTAAAGACTCAGCACCTTGGCATACTGAAATTATCCTTTTACCCAGGTAATGGATTTCTGGTTAAGGGTACAATCTAGGCAGGATATAACAAGTCTTAAGAAATAAAATTAAAGTTAAAATTAAATGAATATTTAAGTATTAAGCAACTTTGATTCAGGACATAATCATGTTTGCACTTCATTTGAAATGTATGATGAGCTATTTAACCATTAATGAATTGGAAATAGGTATTTAAATGACATTGAAAAGGATGGAACATTTCAAATTTTTTAGTTAAGCAAATATATACAAATTTTAAAGATTCATTCTTGTCAATCTGCTGATATTATTTTGATATGTCTAATATAATGCTTTCAAAATTACTCCAACACATTATTATATTTTTTTAGCTATTTGAAAAGATTATTTTTGTCCTTTTTATCCCAAATAGTTTTATTGGTCTAGAAATAGCCGTAGAATTTATGTTTTGGAGATAAATATATAGTTTGTGATTTGAGGGAATATGAAAAGATGTCATTTTCAATTATAATTTTGTTGTTAGAAATTATGAATAATTTTATACTGTAAAGACCACCATCATTGTAGTGAAATAAATTTGCATTATATTGCTAACAGGAAAATGTAAGTTATAAAACATTAAACAAATTATAGTAGAGTTATATATAAATTATCACACATACATTCATACACACTAAAACAAAAACACTGATGGCATTATTTTTGATTTTCATTTAATAAAATATTTTACTTTTTATATCTAAGCTTCACTTTACATTTTAATATAATACATATTTATAAAGATATAATTATTCAAGTCATTTGATCTAATGTTTAAATTAAAATGCCATTTCTAATGGAGGAGAGGAACTCTCTATGATTCCATGCAGTGACTTGCTTCAAGTCTTAAATCTTGGTTAATTACTTCAGATATTGGAACTCTGTAAGAACTTGTAATTAAATTATATTTCTTCCCCATTTATTCTTCACTATTATGGAATAATGAATAGTAAATAATTTAGAATGAAATATATACTTAAACAATGAAACTTTTACAGTTTATTTTCTGTGTTGATTAAAAAATAAGTGTATGTTGGTGCTTTCTTTTATGTAGATTGTATGTAGTTATATTTTTTCTATTTAATCAATATTTTTACATAGAAATATGCTCTTGAATTAGAAATAAACTTTGTTAACTCTATTAAACACTTCTATGAAAACAAATAGCTACTTGTTACCTTGGAAATAAATGTTGTTATAGTATCCCCTAATTCAATAGCTATAAAAATCAAGAAATTTGTTTACATAAATTCTAAAAGCTATTATATTTTAAATGAACATACTTTAAAAAGACTAAAGCAATTTATATCTATGATAGTAAAGTAGACAAATTTTTAACATCTCTATATTAAAAATCAACTACCTTTTTAAGTAAATAAAATAACTCTAAAACTTAATATTAAAGGCAACAAAGAACCTGAAATGTGAATTCACAGGAAATAAATTCAATGAATAATATATAATGGATATATGAATGTGACATGGGACACTCACATTTTGAAAATGAGCATAAAAAGTTTACATACAAATATAAAATGATTATAAACTGTCATAAATTCACTTAGATACCAGACCCCCATAAAACAAAAATAAAAATACAAGGAAAGGCCCTCTAGTGCTCTGATGACATGGCCCAAAAGCTAACATCTAAAAACAGAAAAGAAATCTACCATGTGAATTGAGTGGGGTGGTGTGCATACCTGTAATCCCAACAGCTCAGGAGGCTCATGCAGGAGGACTGCAAGTTCAAAACCAGCCTCAGCAATTTAGCAAAGCCCTAAACAACTTTAGTGAGACACTGTATCAAAATAAAAAATAAAAGGTTAGGCATGTGTTTCAGTGGTAAAATGCCCCAGGGTTCAATTTCCAGTCCCCCAAAAAGAAAAAGAAAAGCCTACTCTGTGAAAATAGGGTGATATTGTAACTAGCATTTCTTAAGCAAGATCTTGCTTTTTGTTCCAGGAGTCACGAGAAACATATTGGAGAAAATGGTTCATATGAGACAATGTAGCTACATTTTATTTTAGTGCATATATGTATATATATTTCCTATCTTAAATTTTATTTCCGTATACTCTATAACAAATATAGGTAAATGATTTCTAAATCATCATGAAAAGGAATTGTTTTAGTTGTTTTGTTGTTGTTGTTGATTGTTTGTTTCTATGACAAAAAGGCCTGACAAGAACAATTTTAGAGGAGGAAAAGTTTATTTGGTGCTCATGGTTTCAGAGGTCTCATTCAATGGAGGCTGGCTCCATTGTTCTGGGCCTGAAGTGAGGCAGAATATCATGGTGGAAGAGAGTGGTATTGGAAAACAACTCGGGACAAGGCACCATGAAGCAGATAGAGAGCTCTGTGCATGAAGAACAAAATGTATACCAGGGCACACCCCTCAGTGACCCACCTACTCCAGCCACACCCTCCTGCCTATAGTTACCACTGAATTAATCCCTATTAGGGGATTAATGCATCAATTAGGTCAAGACTCTCATAAGCCAATCATTTCACCTCTAAGCTTTCTTGCATTGTCTCACACCTGAGCTTAGGGGAACACCTCATATCTAAACCACAACAGGAATGCTTTGTCCTACCTTCCCAAACTATCTCAGAAGCCCAAAGTCATTAAATGTCCTCTGGGCAAGAGTCCGTGAGAATTTTGCCATGAAAACAAGCCACTGAGTTCTCCTTGTAGCAGTGCTGACTACATGATGTCCCAAGACTTATCTAAGTTTTCAGTCTTGATCTCAGATAATTTTTTCCTCAGTATTTTGTCATCAGGTATATTTGCTATTGGTGATTTTGATACATGACTTGTCATATTTGGGGACTCTTTTGTGTTTATTGTTGGATTTCTTTATTGAATTACTGAAAACAGAAATTAAATACATTTTCCCCAATTAGTGTTAGAGATGAAGCCATAGAACTATGCAAGACTATATTAATAACATAGACTATATCAATAACATAGAGATTATATCAATAACATAGAGAGCCCTAACAGAGAAAAAGCAAATAATAATAATATAATCACATAATGATTAAAAACACAATATAAGTACTTAATAGAAAATTTAATAAGGTGGAAGAAAACATACTTAAAAAGTAAATAAAACTCACAAATCTGTGGTTAAAAAAGTGGTTTGGCAACAGTTTAAATGTCTACCAAAAGAAGGGCAATTATCTATCTGATCTGTGTTATCTATCATTGTGGTCATTTGGTGGTAACATTTATGATGTTAATCACATTTCTAAAAACACAAAGGAAAGCTGGTCTTACTATCCTGTGAAACAAGTTTAGAGTCTGAGAATTTCAAGGTGTTTGAAACTTGAAGAGAGAAATCCTAGGGAGGAAAACTTCTCTGAAAGTTAAGCCTCAAAATCCACTTACAAACACCTCACTTTATTGCATACCTCTGAAGCTGTAGAGGTGTAAGCTAAGAATCCAAGACACTCAGAACCCAAATCTCCCAGGAGATTGAAACAAAGCAAAGCTTTCACTGATTGAGTATAGGGGAAAGAAATTTAGATTGATATTCCCACCACATTTAGGAACCTGTGCTCTTGGTAAACACGCTAGGCACTCAGATGAGATTCACAAAGTTTGGTAATATTCTGCAATGACTAATTAAAATAAATCTGGACTAACAATGCTTAAAAATCAAATTCCCAAAGCTTTAAACAGCATGACACCTGCCAACAAAATTAAATAGAGCAAAAATCAAAAAACAAACAACAGAAACTCTACTTGATGAAAGATACCATTATGTGAAAACTCGGTTTTTCACTCAAAATGTCTTTTATCCCATTAAATATTACCAGATACAAAGGAATACATCTCATAAAAGGTGAATAATATTACTGAGATCAATTAAGAAAAACAAATATGTGGTGACTATTTATTATCAGAGAGCCACAACAAATTTGTACATTGGAAGACATAGTGTTGTTGACATGGTAATGCTCCCAGCTGTTGATTTAGTGGATTTTCCTTCTAAATTCCAGGAGATTTTTT